>NW_027447193.1:0-35895 GCF_038048845.1 Mixophyes fleayi | reverse complement strand
CTGGTTCACCTGAGAGTGAGCACCCAGCTCTGAAGAAAGAATTGCAGGTGCATCAGGCTCCACCTTGCCTTGCTCCATATGCAGCTTTCACCCTCTTTTCCATGTGCTTATGGCTCTTTCAAGGAATGAACACTGTCAAAAAAAGCATTCTGATCAAAAGGGAGGCAGTCACTTAGTATGCAAATGGGCCCTCATCCAGGCTTAGAAATGGGGGAGCAAGTTTACTTTATCTTATATACATCAAAATGAAACCCCAGTCAGATGGGGCATGCAAAAAATGAGTTAAAACTCAGTTTTGCTTCTCTCCATGGAAATCTTTAGTAAAAGGCGAAAGATTTGTGCGTTCTGAAGAGAAACCAGAGCATGACCAAGAGTCCACTTCTTGTCTGGGGTGCAGTGCCAGCAGTCCTGGTTCACCTGAGAGTGAGCACCCAGCTCTGAAGAAAGAATTGCAGGTGCATCTCAGGCTCCACCTTGCCTTGCTCCATATGCAGCTTTCACCCTCTTTTTCTCATGTGCTTATGGCTCTTTCAAGGAATGAACACTGTCAAAAAAAGCATTTCTGATCAAAAGGAGGCAGTCACTTAGTATGCAAATGAGCCCTCTCATCTAGGCTTAGAAATGTTGAGCAAGTTTACTTTATCTTTATACATCAAAATGAAATCCCAGTCAGATGGGGCATGCAACAAATTGAGTTAAAACTCAGTTTTGCTCCTCTCCACGGAAATCTTTAGTAAAAGGCGAAAGATTTGTGCGTTCTGAAGAGAAACCCAGAGCATGACCAAGAGTCCACTTCTTGTCTGGGTGCAGTGCCAGCAGTCCTGGTTCACCTGAGAGTGAGCACCCCAGCTCTGAAGAAAGAATTGCAGGTGCATCTCAGGCTCCACCTTGCCTTGCTCCATATGCAGCTTTCACCCTCTTTTCCATGTACTTATGGCTCTTTCAAGAAATAAACACTGTCAAAAAAGCATTTCTGATCAAAAGGAGGCAGTCACTTAGTATGCAAATGAGCCCTCATCCAGGCTTAGAAATGGTGAGCAAGTTTACTTTAACTTTATACATCAAAATGAAACCCCAGTCAGATGGGGCATGCAAAAATTGAGTTAAAACTCAGTTTTGCCTCCTCTCCACGGAAATCTTTAGTAAAAGGCGAAAGATTTGTGCGTTCTGAAGAGAAACCAGAGCATGACCAAGAGTCCACTTCTTGTCTGGGTGCAGTGCCAGCAGTCCTGGTTCACCTGAGAGTGAGCACCCAGCTCTGAAGAAAGAATTGCAGGTGCATCTCAGGCTCCACCTTGCCTTGCTCCATATGCAGCTTTCACCCTCTTTTCCATGTGCTTATGGCTCTTTCAAGGAATGAACACTGTCAAAAAAAGCAATTCTGATCAAAAGGAGGCAGTCACTTAGTATGCAAATGAGCCCTCATCCAGGCTTAGAAATGGTGAGCAAGTTTACGTTATCTTTATACATCAAAATGAAACCCCAGTCAGATGGGGCATGCAAAAAATTGAGTTAAAACTCAGTTTTGCTCCTCTCCACGGAAATCTTTAGTAAAAGGCGAAAGATTTGTGCGTTCTGAAGAGAAACCAGAGCATGACCAAGAGTCCACTTCTTGTCTGGGTGCAGTGCCAGCAGTCCTGGTTCACCTGAGAGTGAGCACCCAGCTCTGAAGAAAGAATTGCAGGTGCATCTCAGGCTCCACCTTGCCTTGCTCCATATGCAGCTTTCACCCTCTTTTTCTCCATGTGCTTATGGCTCTTTCAAGGAATGAACACTGTCAAAAAAAGCATTTCTGATCAAAAGGAGGCAGTCACTTAGTATGCAAATGAGCCCCTCATCCAGGCTTAGAAATGGTGAGCAAGTTTACTTTATCTTTATACATCAAAATGAAACCCCAGTCAGATGGGGCATGCAAAAATTGAGTTAAAACTCAGTTTTGCTCCTCTCCACGGAAATCTTTAGTAAAAGGCGAAAGATTTGTGTGTTCTGAAGAGAAACCAGAGCATGACCAAAAGTCCACTTCTTGTCTGGGTGCAGTGCCAGCAGTCCTGGTTCACCTGAGAGTGAGCACCCAGCTCTGAAAAAAGAATTGCAGGTGCATCTCAGGCTCCACCTTGCCTTGCTCCATATGCAGCTTTCACCCTCTTTTCCATGTGCTTATGGCTCTTTCAAGGAATGAACACTGTCAAAAAAAGCATTTCTGATCAAAAGGAGGCAGTCACTTAGTATGCAAATGAGCCCTCACCCAGGCTTAGAAATGGTGAGCAAGTTTACTTTAACTTTATACATCAAAATGAAACCCCAGTCAGATGGGGCATGCAAAAATTGAGTTAAAACTCAGTTTTGCTCCTCTCCACAGAAATCTTTAGTAAAAGGCAAAAGATTTGTGCATTCTGAAGAGAAACCAGAGCATGACCAAGAGTCCACTTCTTGTCTGGGTGCAGTGCCAGCAGTCCTGGTTCACCTGAGTGTGAGCACCCAGCTCTGAAGAAAGAATTGCAGGTGCATCTCAGGCTCCACCTTGCCTTGCTCCATATGCAGCTTTCACCCTCTTTTTCATGTGCTTATGGCTCTTTCAAGGAATGAACACTGTCAAAAAAAGCATTTCTGATCAAAAGGAGGCAGTCACTTAGTATGCAAATGACCCTCATCCAGGCTTAGAAATGGGGAGCAAGTTTACTTTATCTTTATACATCAAAATGAAACCCCAGTCAGATGGGGCATGCAAAAAATGAGTTAAAACTCAGTTTTGCTTCTCTCCACGGAAATCTTTAGTAAAAGGCGAAAGATTTGTGCGTTCTGAAGAGAAACCAGAGCATGACCAAGAGTCCACTTCTTGTCTGGGTGCAGTGCCAGCAGTCCTGGTTCACCTGAGAGTGAGCACCCAGCTCTGAAGAAAGAATTGCAGGTGCATCTCAGGCTCCACCTTGCCTTGCTCCATATGCAGCTTTCACCCTCTTTTTCTCCATGTGCTTATGGCTCTTTCAAGGAATGAACACTGTCAAAAAAAGCATTTCTGATCAAAAGGAGGCAGTCACTTAGTATGCAAATGAGCCCTCATCCAGGCTTAGAAATGTTGAGCAAGTTTACTTTATCTTTATACATCAAAATGAAACCCCAGTCAAATGGGGCATGCAAAAATTGAGTTAAAACTCAGTTTTGCTCCTCTCCACGGAAATCTTTAGTAAAAGGCGAAAGATTTGTGCGTTCTGAAGAGAAACCAGAGCATGACCAAGAGTCCACTTCTTGTCTGGGTGCAGTGCCAGCAGTCTTGGTTCACCTGAGTGTGAGCACCCAGCTCTGAAGAAAGAATTGCAGGTGCATCTCAGGCTCCACCTTGCCTTGCTCCATATGCAGCTTTCACCCTCTTTTCCATGTGCTTATGGCTCTTTCAAGGAATAAACACTGTCAAAAAAAGCAATTCTGATCAAAAGGAGGCAGTCACTTAGTATGCAAATGAGCCCTCATCCAGGCTTAGAAATGGGGAGCAAGTTTACTTTATCTTTATACATGAAAATGAAACCCCAGTCAGATGGGGCATGCAAAAATTGAGTTAAAACTCAGTTTTGCTCCTCTCCACGGAAATCTTTAGTAAAAGGCGAAAGATTTGTGCGTTCTGAAGAGAAACCAGAGCATGATCAAGAGTCCACTTCTTGTCTGGGTGCAGTGCCAGCAGTCCTGGTTCACCTGAGAGTGAGCACCCAGCTCTGAAGAAAGAATTGCAGGTGCATCTCAGGCTCCACCTTGCCTTGCTCCATATGCAGCTTTCACCCTCTTTTTTTCCATGTGCTTATGGCTCTTTCAAGGAATGAACACTGTCAAAAAAAGCATTTCTGATCAAAAGGATGCAGTCACTTAGTATGCAAATGAGCCCTCATCCAGGCTTAGAAATGGGGAGCAAGTTTACTTTATCTTTATACATGAAAATGAAACCCCAGTCAGATGGGGCATGCAAAAATTGAGTTAAAACTCAGTTTTGCTCCTCTCCACGGAAATCTTTAGTAAAAGGCGAAAGATTTGTGCGTTCTGAAGAGAAACCAGAGCATGACCAAGAGTCCACTTCTTGTCTGGGTGCAGTGCCAGCAGTCCTGGTTCACCTGAGAGTGAGCACCCAGCTCTGAAGAAAGAATTGCAGGTGCATCTCAGGCTCCACCTTGCCTTGCTCCATATGCAGCTTTCACCCTCTTTTCCATGTGCTTATGGCTCTTTCAAGGAATGAACACTGTCAAAAAAAGCAATTCTGATCAAAAGGAGGCAGTCACTTAGTATGCAAATGAGCCCTCATCCAGGCTTAGAAATGGTGAGCAAGTTTACGTTATCTTTATACATCAAAATGAAACCCCAGTCAGATGGGGCATGCAAAAATTGAGTTAAAACTCAGTTTTGCTCCTCTCCACGGAAATCTTTAGTAAAAGGCGAAAGATTTGTGCGTTCTGAAGAGAAACCAGAGCATGACCAAGAGTCCACTTCTTGTCTGGGTGCAGTGCCAGCAGTCCTGGTTCACCTGAGAGTGAGCACCCAGCTCTGAAGAAAGAATTGCAGGTGCATCTCAGGCTCCACCTTGCCTTGCTCCATATGCAGCTTTCACCCTCTTTTCCATGTGCTTATGGCTCTTTCAAGGAATGAACACTGTCAAAAAAAGCAATTCTGATCAAAAGGAGGCAGTCACTTAGTATGCAAATGAGCCCTCATCCAGGCTTAGAAATGGTGAGCAAGTTTACGTTATCTTTATACATCAAAATGAAACCCCAGTCAGATGGGGCATGCAAAAATTGAGTTAAAACTCAGTTTTGCTTTTCTCCACGGAAATCTTTAGTAAAAGGCGAAAGATTTGTGCGTTCTGAAGAGAAACCAGAGCATGACCAAGAGTCCACTTCTTGTCTGGGTGCAGTGCCAGCAGTCCTGGTTCACCTGAGAGTGAGCACCCAGCTCTGAAGAAAGAATTGCAGGTGCATCTCAGGCTCCACCTTGCCTTGCTCCATATGCAGCTTTCACCCTCTTTTTCTCCATGTGCTTATGGCTCTTTCAAGGAATGAACACTGTCAAAAAAAGCAATTCTGATCAAAAGGAGGCAGTCACTTAGTATGGAAATGAGCCCTCATCCAGGCTTAGAAATGGGGAGCAAGTTTACTTTATCTTTATACATCAAAATGAAACCCCAGTCAGATGGGGCATGCAAAAATTGAGTTAAAACTCAGTTTTGCTCCTCTCCACGGAAATCTTTAGTAAAAGGCGAAAGATTTGTGTGTTCTGAAGAGAAACCAGAGCATGACCAAGAGTCCACTTCTTGTCTGGGTGCAGTGCCAGCAGTCCTGGTTCACCAGAGAGTGAGCACCCAGCTCTGAAGAAAGAATTGCAGGTGCATCTCAGGCTCCACCTTGCCTTGCTCCATATGCAGCTTTCACCCTCTTTTTCTCCATGTGCTTATGGCTCTTTCAAGGAATGAACACTGTCAAAAAAAGCATTTCTGATCAAAAGGAGGCAGTCACTTAGTATGCAAATGAGCCCTCATCCAGGCTTAGAAATGGTGAGCAAGTTTATGTTATCTTTATACATCAAAATGAAACCCCAGTCAGATGGGGCATGCAAAAATTGAGTTAAAACTCAGTTTTGCTTCTCTCCACGGAAATCTTTAGTAAAAGGCGAAAGATTTGTGCGTTCTGAAGAGAAACCAGAGCATGATCAAGAGTCCACTTCTTGTCTGGGTGCAGTGCCAGCAGTCCTGGTTCACCTGAGAGTGAGCACCCAGCTCTGAAGAAAGAATTGCAGGTGCATCTCAGGCTCCACCTTGCCTTGCTCCATATGCAGCTTTCACCCTCTTTTCCATGTGCTTATGGCTCTTTCAAGGAATGAACACTGTCAAAAAAAGCATTTCTGATCAAAAGGAGGCAGTCACTTAGTATGCAAATGAGCCCTCATCCAGGCTTAGAAATGGTGAGCAAGTTTACTTTAACTTTATACATCAAAATGAAACCCCAGTCAGATGGGGCATGCAAAAATTGAGTTAAAACTCAGTTTTGCTCCTCTCCACAGAAATCTTTAGTAAAAGGCAAAAGATTTGTGCATTCTGAAGAGAAACCAGAGCATGACCAAGAGTCCACTTCTTGTCTGGGTGCAGTGCCAGCAGTCCTGGTTCACCTGAGTGTGAGCACCCAGCTCTGATGAAAGAATTGCAGGTGCATCTCAGGCTCCACCTTGCCTTGCTCCATATGCAGCTTTCACCCTCTTTTTCATGTGCTTATGGCTCTTTCAAGGAATGAACACTGTCAAAAAAAGCATTTCTGATCAAAAGGAGGCAGTCACTTAGTATGCAAATGACCCTCATCCAGGCTTAGAAATGGGGAGCAAGTTTACTTTATACATCAAAATGAAACCCCAGTCAGATGGGGCATGCAAAAAATGAGTTAAAACTCAGTTTTGCTTCTCTCCACGGAAATCTTTAGTAAAAGGCGAAAGATTTGTGCGTTCTGAAGAGAAACCAGAGCATGACCAAGAGTCCACTTCTTGTCTGGGTGCAGTGCCAGCAGTCCTGGTTCACCTGAGAGTGAGCACCCAGCTCTGAAGAAAGAATTGCAGGTGCATCTCAGGCTTCACCTTGCCTTGCTCCATATGCAGCTTTCACCCTCTTTTTCTCCATGTGCTTATGGCTCTTTCAAGGAATGAACACTGTCAAAAAAAGCATTTCTGATCAAAAGGAGGCAGTCACTTAGTATGCAAATGAGCCCTCATCCAGGCTTAGAAATGTTGAGCAAGTTTACTTTATCTTTATACATCAAAATGAAACCCCAGTCAAATGAGGCATGCAAAAATTGAGTTAAAACTCAGTTTTGCTCCTCTCCACGGAAATCTTTAGTAAAAGGCGAAAGATTTGTGCGTTCTGAAGAGAAACCAGAGCATGACCAAGAGTCCACTTCTTGTCTGGGTGCAGTGCCAGCAGTCCTGGTTCACCTGAGTGTGAGCACCCAGCTCTGAAGAAAGAATTGCAGGTGCATCTCAGGCTCCACCTTGCCTTGCTCCATATGCAGCTTTCACCCTCTTTTCCATGTGCTTATGGCTCTTTCAAGGAATAAACACTGTCAAAAAAAGCAATTCTGATCAAAAGGAGGCAGTCACTTAGTATGCAAATGAGCTCTCATCCAGGCTTAGAAATGGGGAGCAAGTTTACTTTATCTTTATACATGAAAATGAAACCCCAGTCAGATGGGGCATGCAAAAATTGAGTTAAAACTCAGTTTTGCTCCTCTCCACGGAAATCTTTAGTAAAAGGCGAAAGAT
Organism: Mixophyes fleayi; assembly: GCF_038048845.1. Taxonomy (NCBI): domain Eukaryota; kingdom Metazoa; phylum Chordata; class Amphibia; order Anura; family Limnodynastidae; genus Mixophyes; species Mixophyes fleayi. The sequence goes on along the minus strand of NW_027447193.1, from coordinate 28,620 downwards.
TTGTGCGTTCTGAAGAGAAACCAGAGCATGACCAAGAGTCCACTTCTTGTCTGGGTGCAGTGCCAGCAGTCCTGGTTCACCTGAGAGTGAGCACCCAGCTCTGAAGAAAGAATTGCAGGTGCATCTCAGGCTCCACCTTGCCTTGCTCCATATGCAGCTTTCACCCTCTTTTTCTCCATGTGCTTATGGCTCTTTCAAGGAATGAACACTGTCAAAAAAAGCATTTCTGATCAAAAGGAGGCAGTCACTTAGTATGCAAATGAGCCCTCATCCAGGCTTAGAAATGGGGAGCAAGTTTACTTTATCTTTATACATCAAAATGAAACCCCAGTCAGATGGGGCATGCAAAAATTGAGTTAAAACTCAGTTTTGCTCCTCTCCACGGAAATCTTTAGTAAAAGGCGAAAGATTTGTGTGTTCTGAAGAGAAACCAGAGCATGACCAAGAGTCCACTTCTTGTCTGGGTGCAGTGCCAGCAGTCCTGGTTCACCAGAGAGTGAGCACCCAGCTCTGAAGAAAGAATTGCAGGTGCATCTCAGGCTCCACCTTGCCTTGCTCCATATGCAGCTTTCACCCTCTTTTTCTCCATGTGCTTATGGCTCTTTCAAGGAATGAACACTGTCAAAAAAAGCATTTCTGATCAAAAGGAGGCAGTCACTTAGTATGCAAATGAGCCCTCATCCAGGCTTAGAAATGGTGAGCAAGTTTACTTTATCTTTATACATCAAAATGAAACCCCAGTCAGATGGGGCATGCAAAAATTGAGTTAAAACTCAGTTTTGCTCCTCTCCACGGAAATCTTTAGTAAAAGGCGAAAGATTTGTGCGTTCTGAAGAGAAACCAGAGCATGACCAAGAGTCCACTTCTTGTCTGGGTGCAGTGCCAGCAGTCCTGGTTCACCTGAGAGTGAGCACCCAGCTCTGAAGAAAGAATTGCAGGTGCATCTCAGGCTTCACCTTGCCTTGCTCCATATGCAGCTTTCACCCTCTTTTCCATGTGCTTATGGCTCTTTCAAGGAATGAACACTGTCAAAAAAAGCATTTCTGATCAAAAGGAGGCAGTCACTTAGTATGCAAATGAGCCCTCATCCAGGCTTAGAAATGGTGAGCAAGTTTACTTTAACTTTATACATCAAAATGAAACCCCAGTCAGATGGGGCATGCAAAAATTGAGTTAAAACTCAGTTTTGCTCCTCTCCACAGAAATCTTTAGTAAAAGGCAAAAGATTTGTGCATTCTGAAGAGAAACCAGAGCATGACCAAGAGTCCACTTCTTGTCTGGGTGCAGTGCCAGCAGTCCTGGTTCACATGAGTGTGAGCACCCAGCTCTGAAGAAAGAATTGCAGGTGCATCTCAGGCTCCACCTTGCCTTGCTCCATATGCAGCTTTCACCCTCTTTTTCATGTGTTTATGGCTCTTTCAAGGAATGAACACTGTCAAAAAAAGCATTTCTGATCAAAAGGAGGCAGTCACTTAGTATGCAAATGGGCCCTCATCCAGGCTTAGAAATGGGGAGCAAGTTTACTTTATCTTTATACATGAAAATGAAACCCCAGTCAGATGGGGCATGCAAAAATTGAGTTAAAACTCAGTTTTGCTTCTCTCCACGGAAATCTTTAGTAAAAGGCGAAAGATTTGTGTGTTCTGAAGAGAAACCAGAGCATGACCAAGAGTCCACTTCTTGTCTGGGTGCAGTGCCAGCAGTCCTGGTTCACCAGAGAGTGAGCACCCAGCTCTGAAGAAAGAATTGCAGGTGCATCTCAGGCTCCACCTTGCCTTGCTCCATATGCAGCTTTCACCCTCTTTTTCTCCATGTGCTTATGGCTCTTTCAAGGAATGAACACTGTCAAAAAAAGCATTTCTGATCAAAAGGAGGCAGTCACTTAGTATGCAAATGAGCCCTCATCCAGGCTTAGAAATGGTGAGCAAGTTTATGTTATCTTTATACATCAAAATGAAACCCCAGTCAGATGGGGCATGCAAAAATTGAGTTAAAACTCAGTTTTGCTTCTCTCCACGGAAATCTTTAGTAAAAGGCGAAAGATTTGTGCGTTCTGAAGAGAAACCAGAGCATGATCAAGAGTCCACTTCTTGTCTGGGTGCAGTGCCAGCAGTCCTGGTTCACCTGAGAGTGAGCACCCAGCTCTGAAGAAAGAATTGCAGGTGCATCTCAGGCTCCACCTTGCCTTGCTCCATATGCAGCTTTCACCCTCTTTTCCATGTGCTTATGGCTCTTTCAAGGAATGAACACTGTCAAAAAAAGCATTTCTGATCAAAAGGAGGCAGTCACTTAGTATGCAAATGAGCCCTCATCCAGGCTTAGAAATGGTGAGCAAGTTTACTTTAACTTTATACATCAAAATGAAACCCCAGTCAGATGGGGCATGCAAAAATTGAGTTAAAACTCAGTTTTGCTCCTCTCCACAGAAATCTTTAGTAAAAGGCAAAAGATTTGTGCATTCTGAAGAGAAACCAGAGCATGACCAAGAGTCCACTTCTTGTCTGGGTGCAGTGCCAGCAGTCCTGGTTCACCTGAGTGTGAGCACCCAGCTCTGAAGAAAGAATTGCAGGTGCATCTCAGGCTCCACCTTGCCTTGCTCCATATGCAGCTTTCACCCTCTTTTTCATGTGCTTATGGCTCTTTCAAGGAATGAACACTGTCAAAAAAAGCATTTCTGATCAAAAGGAGGCAGTCACTTAGTATGAAAATGACCCTCATCCAGGCTTAGAAATGGGGAGCAAGTTTACTTTATCTTTATACATCAAAACGAAACCCCAGTCAGATGGGGCATGCAAAAAATGAGTTAAAACTCAGTTTTGCTTCTCTCCACGGAAATCTTTAGTAAAAGGCGAAAGATTTGTGCATTCTGAAGAGAAACCAGAGCATGACCAAGAGTCCACTTCTTGTCTGGGTGCAGTGCCAGCAGTCCTGGTTCACCTGAGAGTGAGCACCCAGCTCTGAAGAAAGAATTGCAGGTGCATCTCAGGCTTCACCTTGCCTTGCTCCATATGCAGCTTTCACTCTCTTTTTCTCCATGTGCTTATGGCTCTTTCAAGGAATGAACACTGTCAAAAAAAGCATTTCTGATCAAAAGGAGGCAGTCACTTAGTATGCAAATGAGCCCTCATCCAGGCTTAGAAATGGTGAGCAAGTTTACTTTAACTTTATACATCAAAATGAAACCCCAGTCAGATGGGGCATGCAAAAATTGAGTTAAAACTCAGTTTTGCTCCTCTCCACAGAAATCTTTAGTAAAAGGCAAAAGATTTGTGCATTCTGAAGAGAAACCAGAGCATGACCAAGAGTCCACTTCTTGTCTGGGTGCAGTGCCAGCAGTCCTGGTTCACCTGAGTGTGAGCACCCAGCTCTGAAGAAAGAATTGCAGGTGCATCTCAGGCTCCACCTTGCCTTGCTCCATATGCAGCTTTCACCCTCTTTTTCATGTGCTTATGGCTCTTTCAAGGAATGAACACTGTCAAAAAAAGCATTTCTGATCAAAAGGAGGCAGTCACTTAGTATGCAAATGACCCTCATCCAGGCTTAGAAATGGGGAGCAAGTTTACTTTATCTTTATACATCAAAATGAAACCCCAGTCAGATGGGGCATGCAAAAAATGAGTTAAAATTCAGTTTTGCTTCTCTCCACGGAAATCTTTAGTAAAAGGCGAAAGATTTGTGCGTTCTGAAGAGAAACCAGAGCATGACCAAGAGTCCACTTCTTGTCTGGGTGCAGTGCCAGCAGTCCTGGTTCACCTGAGAGTGAGCACCCAGCTCTGAAGAAAGAATTGCAGGTGCATCTCAGGCTTCACCTTGCCTTGCTCCATATGCAGCTTTCACCCTCTTTTCTCCATGTGCTTATGGCTCTTTCAAGGAATGAACACTGTCAAAAAAAGCATTTCTGATCAAAAGGAGGCAGTCACTTAGTATGCAAATGAGCCCTCATCCAGGCTTAGAAATGTTGAGCAAGTTTACTTTATCTTTATACATCAAAATGAAACCCCAGTCAAATGGGGCATGCAAAAATTGAGTTAAAACTCAGTTTTGCTCCTCTCCACGGAAATCTTTAGTAAAAGGCGAAAGATTTGTGCGTTCTGAAGAGAAACCAGAGCATGACCAAGAGTCCACTTCTTGTCTGGGTGCAGTGCCAGCAGTCCTGGTTCACCTGAGTGTGAGCACCCAGCTCTGAAGAAAGAATTGCAGGTGCATCTCAGGCTCCACCTTGCCTTGCTCCATATGCAGCTTTCACCCTATTTTCCATGTGCTTATGGCTCTTTCAAGGAATAAACACTGTCAAAAAAAGCATTTCTGATCAAAAGGAGGCAGTCACTTAGTATGCAAATGACCCTCATCCAGGCTTAGAAATGGGGAGCAAGTTTACTTTATCTTTATACATCAAAATGAAACCCCAGTCAGATGGGGCATGCAAAAAATGAGTTAAAACTCAGTTTTGCTTCTCTCCACGGAAATCTTTAGTAAAAGGCGAAAGATTTGTGCGTTCTGAAGAGAAACCAGAGCATGACCAAGAGTCCACTTCTTGTCTGGGTGCAGTGCCAGCAGTCCTGGTTCACCTGAGAGTGAGCACCCAGCTCTGAAGAAAGAATTGCAGGTGCATCTCAGGCTTCACCTTGCCTTGCTCCATATGCAGCTTTCACCCTCTTTTTCTCCATGTGCTTATGGCTCTTTCAAGGAATGAACACTGTCAAAAAAAGCATTTCTGATCAAAAGGAGGCAGTCACTTAGTATGCAAATGAGCCCTCATCCAGGCTTAGAAATGTTGAGCAAGTTTACTTTATCTTTATACATCAAAATGAAACCCCAGTCAAATGGGGCATGCAAAAATTGAGTTAAAACTCAGTTTTGCTCCTCTCCACGGAAATCTTTAGTAAAAGGCGAAAGATTTGTGCGTTCTGAAGAGAAACCAGAGCATGACCAAGAGTCCACTTCTTGTCTGGGTGCAGTGCCAGCAGTCCTGGTTCACCTGAGTGTGAGCACCCAGCTCTGAAGAAAGAATTGCAGGTGCATCTCAGGCTCCACCTTGCCTTGCTCCATATGCAGCTTTCACCCTATTTTCCATGTGCTTATGGCTCTTTCAAGGAATAAACACTGTCAAAAAAAGCAATTCTGATCAAAAGGAGGCAGTCACTTAGTATGCAAATGAGCCCTCATCCAGGCTTAGAAATGGGGAGCAAGTTTACTTTATCTTTATACATGAAAATGAAACCCCAGTCAGATGGGGCATGCAAAAATTGAGTTAAAACTCAGTTTTGCTCCTCTCCACGGAAATCTTTAGTAAAAGGCGAAAGATTTGTGCGTTCTGAAGAGAAACCAGAGCATGATCAAGAGTCCACTTCTTGTCTGGGTGCAGTGCCAGCAGTCCTGGTTCACCTGAGAGTGAGCACCCAGCTCTGAAGAAAGAATTGCAGGTGCATCTCAGGCTCCACCTTGCCTTGCTCCATATGCAGCTTTCACCCTCTTTTTTTCCATGTGCTTATGGCTCTTTCAAGGAATGAACACTGTCAAAAAAAGCATTTCTGATCAAAAGGATGCAGTCACTTAGTATGCAAATGAGCCCTCATCCAGGCTTAGAAATGGGGAGCAAGTTTACTTTATCTTTATACATGAAAATGAAACCCCAGTCAGATGGGGCATGCAAAAATTGAGTTAAAACTCAGTTTTGCTCCTCTCCACGGAAATCTTTAGTAAAAGGCGAAAGATTTGTGCGTTCTGAAGAGAAACCAGAGCATGACCAAGAGTCCACTTCTTGTCTGGGTGCAGTGCCAGCAGTCCTGGTTCACCTGAGAGTGAGCACCCAGCTCTGAAGAAAGAATTGCAGGTGCATCTCAGGCTCCACCTTGCCTTGCTCCATATGCAGCTTTCACCCTCTTTTCCATGTGCTTATGGCTCTTTCAAGGAATGAACACTGTCAAAAAAAGCATTTCTGATCAAAAGGAGGCAGTCACTTAGTATGCAAATGAGCCCTCATCCAGGCTTAGAAATGGTGAGCAAGTTTACTTTATCTTTATACATCAAAATGAAACCCCAGTCAGATGGGGCATGCAAAAATTGAGTTAAAACTCAGTTTTGCTCCTCTCCACAGAAATCTTTAGTAAAAGGCGAAAGATTTGTGCGTTCTGAAGAGAAACCAGAGCATGACCAAGAGTCCACTTCTTGTCTGGGTGCAGTGCCAGCAGTCCTGGTTCACCTGAGAGTGAGCACCCAGCTCTGAAGAAAGAATTGCAGGTGCATCTCAGGCTTCACCTTGCCTTGCTCCATATGCAGCTTTCACCCTCTTTTCCATGTGCTTATGGCTCTTTCAAGGAATGAACACTGTCAAAAAAAGCATTTCTGATCAAAAGGAGGCAGTCACTTAGTATGCAAATGAGCCCTCACCCAGGCTTAGAAATGGTGAGCAAGTTTACTTTAACTTTATACATCAAAATGAAACCCCAGTCAGATGGGGCATGCAAAAATTGAGTTAAAACTCAGTTTTGCTCCTCTCCACAGAAATCTTTAGTAAAAGGCAAAAGATTTGTGCATTCTGAAGAGAAACCAGAGCATGACCAAGAGTCCACTTCTTGTCTGGGTGCAGTGCCAGCAGTCCTGGTTCACCTGAGTGTGAGCACCCAGCTCTGAAGAAAGAATTGCAGGTGCATCTCAGGCTCCACCTTGCCTTGCTCCATATGCAGCTTTCACCCTCTTTTTCATGTGTTTATGGCTCTTTCAAGGAATGAACACTGTCAAAAAAAGCATTTCTGATCAAAAGGAGGCAGTCACTTAGTATGCAAATGGGCCCTCATCCAGGCTTAGAAATGGGGAGCAAGTTTACTTTATCTTTATACATGAAAATGAAACCCCAGTCAGATGGGGCATGCAAAAATTGAGTTAAAACTCAGTTTTGCTTCTCTCCACGGAAATCTTTAGTAAAAGGCGAAAGATTTGTGCGTTCTGAAGAGAAACCAGAGCATGACCAAGAGTCCACTTCTTGTCTGGGTGCAGTGCCAGCAGTCCTGGTTCACCTGAGAGTGAGCACCCAGCTCTGAAGAAAGAATTGCAGGTGCATCTCAGGCTCCACCTTGCCTTGCTCCATATGCAGCTTTCACCCTCTTTTTCTCCATGTGCTTATGGCTCTTTCAAGGAATGAACACTGTCAAAAAAAGCAATTCTGATCAAAAGGAGGCAGTCACTTAGTATGGAAATGAGCCCTCATCCAGGCTTAGAAATGGGGAGCAAGTTTACTTTATCTTTATACATCAAAATGAAACCCCAGTCAGATGGGGCATGCAAAAATTGAGTTAAAACTCAGTTTTGCTCCTCTCCACGGAAATCTTTAGTAAAAGGCGAAAGATTTGTGTGTTCTGAAGAGAAACCAGAGCATGACCAAGAGTCCACTTCTTGTCTGGGTGCAGTGCCAGCAGTCCTGGTTCACCAGAGAGTGAGCACCCAGCTCTGAAGAAAGAATTGCAGGTGCATCTCAGGCTCCACCTTGCCTTGCTCCATATGCAGCTTTCACCCTCTTTTTCTCCATGTGCTTATGGCTCTTTCAAGGAATGAACACTGTCAAAAAAAGCATTTCTGATCAAAAGGAGGCAGTCACTTAGTATGCAAATGAGCCCTCATCCAGGCTTAGAAATGGTGAGCAAGTTTATGTTATCTTTATACATCAAAATGAAACCCCAGTCAGATGGGGCATGCAAAAATTGAGTTAAAACTCAGTTTTGCTTCTCTCCACGGAAATCTTTAGTAAAAGGCGAAAGATTTGTGCGTTCTGAAGAGAAACCAGAGCATGATCAAGAGTCCACTTCTTGTCTGGGTGCAGTGCCAGCAGTCCTGGTTCACCTGAGAGTGAGCACCCAGCTCTGAAGAAAGAATTGCAGGTGCATCTCAGGCTCCACCTTGCCTTGCTCCATATGCAGCTTTCACCCTCTTTTCCATGTGCTTATGGCTCTTTCAAGGAATGAACACTGTCAAAAAAAGCATTTCTGATCAAAAGGAGGCAGTCACTTAGTATGCAAATGAGCCCTCATCCAGGCTTAGAAATGGTGAGCAAGTTTACTTTAACTTTATACATCAAAATGAAACCCCAGTCAGATGGGGCATGCAAAAATTGAGTTAAAACTCAGTTTTGCTTCTCTCCACGGAAATCTTTAGTAAAAGGCGAAAGATTTGTGCGTTCTGAAGAGAAACCAGAGCATGATCAAGAGTCCACTTCTTGTCTGGGTGCAGTGCCAGCAGTCCTGGTTCACCTGAGAGTGAGCACCCAGCTCTGAAGAAAGAATTGCAGGTGCATCTCAGGCTCCACCTTGCCTTGCTCCATATGCAGCTTTCACCCTCTTTTCCATGTGCTTATGGCTCTTTCAAGGAATGAACACTGTCAAAAAAAGCATTTCTGATCAAAAGGAGGCAGTCACTTAGTATGCAAATGACCCTCATCCAGGCTTAGAAATGGGGAGCAAGTTTACTTTATCTTTATACATCAAAATGAAACCCCAGTCAGATGGGGCATGCAAAAAATGAGTTAAAACTCAGTTTTGCTTCTCTCCACGGAAATCTTTAGTAAAAGGCGAAAGATTTGTGCGTTCTGAAGAGAAACCAGAGCATGACCAAGAGTCCACTTCTTGTCTGGGTGCCGTGCCAGCAGTCCTGGTTCACCTGAGAGTGAGCACCCAGCTCTGAAGAAAGAATTGCAGGTGCATCTCAGGCTTCACCTTGCCTTGCTCCATATGCAGCTTTCACCCTCTTTTTCTCCATGTGCTTATGGCTCTTTCAAGGAATGAACACTGTCAAAAAAAGCATTTCTGATCAAAAGGAGGCAGTCACTTAGTATGCAAATGAGCCCTCATCCAGGCTTAGAAATGTTGAGCAAGTTTACTTTATCTTTATACATCAAAATGAAACCCCAGTCAAATGAGGCATGCAAAAATTGAGTTAAAACTCAGTTTTGCTCCTCTCCACGGAAATCTTTAGTAAAAGGCGAAAGATTTGTGCGTTCTGAAGAGAAACCAGAGCATGACCAAGAGTCCACTTCTTGTCTGGGTGCAGTGCCAGCAGTCCTGGTTCACCTGAGTGTGAGCACCCAGCTCTGAAGAAAGAATTGCAGGTGCATCTCAGGCTCCACCTTGCCTTGCTCCATATGCAGCTTTCACCCTCTTTTCCATGTGCTTATGGCTCTTTCAAGGAATAAACACTGTCAAAAAAAGCAATTCTGATCAAAAGGAGGCAGTCACTTAGTATGCAAATGAGCCCTCATCCAGGCTTAGAAATGGGGAGCAAGTTTACTTTATCTTTATACATGAAAATGAAACCCCAGTCAGATGGGGCATGCAAAAATTGAGTTAAAACTCAGTTTTGCTCCTCTCCACGGAAATCTTTAGTAAAAGGCGAAAGATTTGTGCGTTCTGAAGAGAAACCAGAGCATGACAAAGAGTCCACTTCTTGTCTGGGTGCAGTGCCAGCAGTCCTGGTTCACCTGAGAGTGAGCACCCAGCTCTGAAGAAAGAATTGCAGGTGCATCTCAGGCTCCACCTTGCCTTGCTCCATATGCAGCTTTCACCCTCTTTTTCATGTGCTTATGGCTCTTTCAAGGAATGAACACTGTCAAAAAAAGCAATTCTGATCAAAAGGAGGCAGTCACTTAGTATGGAAATGAGCCCTCATCCAGGCTTAGAAATGGGGAGCAAGTTTACTTTATCTTTATACATCAAAATGAAACCCCAGTCAGATGGGGCATGCAAAAATTGAGTTAAAACTCAGTTTTGCTCCTCTCCACGGAAATCTTTAGTAAAAGGCGAAAGATTTGTGTGTTCTGAAGAGAAACCAGAGCATGACCAAGAGTCCACTTCTTGTCTGGGTGCAGTGCCAGCAGTCCTGGTTCACCAGAGAGTGAGCACCCAGCTCTGAAGAAAGAATTGCAGGTGCATCTCAGGCTCCACCTTGCCTTGCTCCATATGCAGCTTTCACCCTCTTTTTCATGTGCTTATGGCTCTTTCAAGGAATGAACACTGTCAAAAAAAGCAATTCTGATCAAAAGGAGGCAGTCACTTAGTATGGAAATGAGCCCTCATCCAGGCTTAGAAATGGGGAGCAAGTTTACTTTATCTTTATACATCAAAATGAAACCCCAGTCAGATGGGGCATGCAAAAATTGAGTTAAAACTCAGTTTTGCTCCTCTCCACGGAAATCTTTAGTAAAAGGCGAAAGATTTGTGTGTTCTGAAGAGAAACCAGAGCATGACCAAGAGTCCACTTCTTGTCTGGGTGCAGTGCCAGCAGTCCTGGTTCACCTGAGAGTGAGCACCCAGCTCTGAAGAAAGAATTGCAGGTGCATCTCAGGCTTCACCTTGCCTTGCTCCATATGCAGCTTTCACCCTCTTTTCCATGTGCTTATGGCTCTTTCAAGGAATGAACACTGTCAAAAAAAGCATTTCTGATCAAAAGGAGGCAGTCACTTAGTATGCAAATGAGCCCTCATCCAGGCTTAGAAATGGTGAGTAAGTTTACTTTAACTTTATACATCAAAATGAAACCCCAGTCAGATGGGGCATGCAAAAATTGAGTTAAAACTCAGTTTTGCTCCTCTCCACAGAAATCTTTAGTAAAAGGCAAAAGATTTGTGCATTCTGAAGAGAAACCAGAGCATGACCAAGAGTCCACTTCTTGTCTGGGTGCAGTGCCAGCAGTCCTGGTTCACCTGAGTGTGAGCACCCAGCTCTGAAGAAAGAATTGCAGGTGCATCTCAGGCTCCACCTTGCCTTGCTCCATATGCAGCTTTCACCCTCTTTTTCATGTGTTTATGGCTCTTTCAAGGAATGAACACTGTCAAAAAAAGCATTTCTGATCAAAAGGAGGCAGTCACTTAGTATGCAAATGGGCCCTCATCCAGGCTTAGAAATGGGGAGCAAGTTTACTTTATCTTTATACATGAAAATGAAACCCCAGTCAGATGGGGCATGCAAAAATTGAGTTAAAACTCAGTTTTGCTTCTCTCCACGGAAATCTTTAGTAAAAGGCGAAAGATTTGTGCGTTCTGAAGAGAAACCAGAGCATGACCAAGAGTCCACTTCTTGTCTGGGTGCAGTGCCAGCAGTCCTGGTTCACCTGAGAGTGAGCACCCAGCTCTGAAGAAAGAATTGCAGGTGCATCTCAGGCTCCACCTTGCCTTGCTCCATATGCAGCTTTCACCCTCTTTTTCTCCATGTGCTTATGGCTCTTTCAAGGAATGAACACTGTCAAAAAAAGCAATTCTGATCAAAAGGAGGCAGTCACTTAGTATGGAAATGAGCCCTCATCCAGGCTTAGAAATGGGGAGCAAGTTTACTTTATCTTTATACATCAAAATGAAACCCCAGTCAGATGGGGCATGCAAAAATTGAGTTAAAACTCAGTTTTGCTCCTCTCCACGGAAATCTTTAGTAAAAGGCGAAAGATTTGTGCGTTCTGAAGAGAAACCAGAGCATGATCAAGAGTCCACTTCTTGTCTGGGTGCAGTGCCAGCAGTCCTGGTTCACCTGAGAGTGAGCACCCAGCTCTGAAGAAAGAATTGCAGGTGCATCTCAGGCTCCACCTTGCCTTGCTCCATATGCAGCTTTCACCCTCTTTTCCATGTGCTTATGGCTCTTTCAAGGAATGAACACTGTCAAAAAAAGCATTTCTGATCAAAAGGAGGCAGTCACTTAGTATGCAAATGAGCCCTCATCCAGGCTTAGAAATGGTGAGCAAGTTTACTTTAACTTTATACATCAAAATGAAACCCCAGTCAGATGGGGCATGCAAAAATTGAGTTAAAACTCAGTTTTGCTCCTCTCCACAGAAATCTTTAGTAAAAGGCAAAAGATTTGTGCATTCTGAAGAGAAACCAGAGCATGACCAAGAGTCCACTTCTTGTCTGGGTGCAGTGCCAGCAGTCCTGGTTCACCTGAGTGTGAGCACCCAGCTCTGAAGAAAGAATTGCAGGTGCATCTCAGGCTCCACCTTGCCTTGCTCCATATGCAGCTTTCACCCTCTTTTTCATGTGCTTATGGCTCTTTCAAGGAATGAACACTGTCAAAAAAAGCATTTCTGATCAAAAGGAGGCAGTCACTTAGTATGCAAATGACCCTCATCCAGGCTTAGAAATGGGGAGCAAGTTTACTTTATCTTTATACATCAAAATGAAACCCCAGTCAGATGGGGCATGCAAAAAATGAGTTAAAACTCAGTTTTGCTTCTCTCCACGGAAATCTTTAGTAAAAGGCGAAAGATTTGTGCGTTCTGAAGAGAAACCAGAGCATGACCAAGAGTCCACTTCTTGTCTGGGTGCAGTGCCAGCAGTCCTGGTTCACCTGAGAGTGAGCACCCATCTCTGAAGAAAGAATTGCAGGTGCATCTCAGGCTTCACCTTGCCTTGCTCCATATGCAGCTTTCACCCTCTTTTTCTCCATGTGCTTATGGCTCTTTCAAGGAATGAACACTGTCAAAAAAAGCATTTCTGATCAAAAGGAGGCAGTCACTTAGTATGCAAATGAGCCCTCATCCAGGCTTAGAAATGTTGAGCAAGTTTACTTTATCTTTATACATCAAAATGAAACCCCAGTCAAATGGGGCATGCAAAAATTGAGTTAAAACTCAGTTTTGCTCCTCTCCATGGAAATCTTTAGTAAAAGGCGAAAGATTTGTGCGTTCTGAAGAGAAACCAGAGCATGACCAAGAGTCCACTTCTTGTCTGGGTGCAGTGCCAGCAGTCCTGGTTCACCTGAGTGTGAGCACCCAGCTCTGAAGAAAGAATTGCAGGTGCATCTCAGGCTTCACCTTGCCTTGCTCCATATGCAGCTTTCACCCTCTTTTTCTCCATGTGCTTATGGCTCTTTCAAGGAATGAACACTGTCAAAAAAAGCATTTCTGATCAAAAGGAGGCAGTCACTTAGTATGCAAATGAGCCCTCATCCAGGCTTAGAAATGTTGAGCAAGTTTACTTTATCTTTATACATCAAAATGAAACCCCAGTCAAATGGGGCATGCAAAAATTGAGTTAAAACTCAGTTTTGCTCCTCTCCACGGAAATCTTTAGTAAAAGGCGAAAGATTTGTGCGTTCTGAAGAGAAACCAGAGCATGACCAAGAGTCCACTTCTTGTCTGGGTGCAGTGCCAGCAGTCCTGGTTCACCTGAGTGTGAGCACCCAGCTCTGAAGAAAGAATTGCAGGTGCATCTCAGGCTCCACCTTGCCTTGCTCCATATGCAGCTTTCACCCTATTTTCCATGTGCTTATGGCTCTTTCAAGGAATAAACACTGTCAAAAAAAGCATTTCTGATCAAAAGGAGGCAGTCACTTAGTATGCAAATGACCCTCATCCAGGCTTAGAAATGGGGAGCAAGTTTACTTTATCTTTATACATCAAAATGAAACCCCAGTCAGATGGGGCATGCAAAAAATGAGTTAAAACTCAGTTTTGCTTCTCTCCACGGAAATCTTTAGTAAAAGGCGAAAGATTTGTGCGTTCTGAAGAGAAACCAGAGCATGACCAAGAGTCCACTTCTTGTCTGGGTGCAGTGCCAGCAGTCCTGGTTCACCTGAGAGTGAGCACCCAGCTCTGAAGAAAGAATTGCAGGTGCATCTCAGGCTTCACCTTGCCTTGCTCCATATGCAGCTTTCACCCTCTTTTTCTCCATGTGCTTATGGCTCTTTCAAGGAATGAACACTGTCAAAAAAAGCATTTCTGATCAAAAGGAGGCAGTCACTTAGTATGCAAATGAGCCCTCATCCAGGCTTAGAAATGTTGAGCAAGTTTACTTTATCTTTATACATCAAAATGAAACCCCAGTCAAATGGGGCATGCAAAAATTGAGTTAAAACTCAGTTTTGCTCCTCTCCACGGAAATCTTTAGTAAAAGGCGAAAGATTTGTGCGTTCTGAAGAGAAACCAGAGCATGACCAAGAGTCCACTTCTTGTCTGGGTGCAGTGCCAGCAGTCCTGGTTCACCTGAGTGTGAGCACCCAGCTCTGAAGAAAGAATTGCAGGTGCATCTCAGGCTCCACCTTGCCTTGCTCCATATGCAGCTTTCACCCTATTTTCCATGTGCTTATGGCTCTTTCAAGGAATAAACACTGTCAAAAAAAGCAATTCTGATCAAAAGGAGGCAGTCACTTAGTATGCAAATGAGCCCTCATCCAGGCTTAGAAATGGGGAGCAAGTTTACTTTATCTTTATACATGAAAATGAAACCCCAGTCAGATGGGGCATGCAAAAATTGAGTTAAAACTCAGTTTTGCTCCTCTCCACGGAAATCTTTAGTAAAAGGCGAAAGATTTGTGCGTTCTGAAGAGAAACCAGAGCATGACAAAGAGTCCACTTCTTGTCTGGGTGCAGTGCCAGCAGTCCTGGTTCACCTGAGAGTGAGCACCCAGCTCTGAAGAAAGAATTGCAGGTGCATCTCAGGCTCCACCTTGCCTTGCTCCATATGCAGCTTTCACCCTCTTTTTCATGTGCTTATGGCTCTTTCAAGGAATGAACACTGTCAAAAAAAGCAATTCTGATCAAAAGGAGGCAGTCACTTAGTATGGAAATGAGCCCTCATCCAGGCTTAGAAATGGGGAGCAAGTTTACTTTATCTTTATACATCAAAATGAAACCCCAGTCAGATGGGGCATGCAAAAATTGAGTTAAAACTCAGTTTTGCTCCTCTCCACGGAAATCTTTAGTAAAAGGCGAAAGATTTGTGTGTTCTGAAGAGAAACCAGAGCATGACCAAGAGTCCACTTCTTGTCTGGGTGCAGTGCCAGCAGTCCTGGTTCACCAGAGAGTGAGCACCCAGCTCTGAAGAAAGAATTGCAGGTGCATCTCAGGCTCCACCTTGCCTTGCTCCATATGCAGCTTTCACCCTCTTTTTCTCCATGTGCTTATGGCTCTTTCAAGGAATGAACACTGTCAAAAAAAGCATTTCTGATCAAAAGGAGGCAGTCACTTAGTATGCAAATGAGCCCTCATCCAGGCTTAGAAATGGTGAGCAAGTTTACGTTATCTTTATACATCAAAATGAAACCCCAATCAGATGGGGCATGCAAAAATTGAGTTAAAACTCAGTTTTGCTCCTCTCCACGGAAATCTTTAGTAAAAGGCGAAAGATTTGTGCGTTCTGAAGAGAAACCAGAGCATGATCAAGAGTCCACTTCTTGTCTGGGTGCAGTGCCAGCAGTCCTGGTTCACCTGAGAGTGAGCACCCAGCTCTGAAGAAAGAATTGCAGGTGCATCTCAGGCTCCACCTTGCCTTGCTCCATATGCAGCTTTCACCCTCTTTTTTTCCATGTGCTTATGGCTCTTTCAAGGAATGAACACTGTCAAAAAAAGCATTTCTGATCAAAAGGATGCAGTCACTTAGTATGCAAATGAGCCCTCATCCAGGCTTAGAAATGGGGAGCAAGTTTACTTTATCTTTATACATGAAAATGAAACCCCAGTCAGATGGGGCATGCAAAAATTGAGTTAAAACTCAGTTTTGCTCCTCTCCACGGAAATCTTTAGTAAAAGGCGAAAGATTTGTGCGTTCTGAAGAGAAACCAGAGCATGACCAAGAGTCCACTTCTTGTCTGGGTGCAGTGCCAGCAGTCCTGGTTCACCTGAGAGTGAGCACCCAGCTCTGAAGAAAGAATTGCAGGTGCATCTCAGGCTCCACCTTGCCTTGCTCCATATGCAGCTTTCACCCTCTTTTCCATGTGCTTATGGCTCTTTCAAGGAATGAACACTGTCAAAAAAAGCAATTCTGATCAAAAGGAGGCAGTCACTTAGTATGCAAATGAGCCCTCATCCAGGCTTAGAAATGGTGAGCAAGTTTACGTTATCTTTATACATCAAAATGAAACCCCAGTCAGATGGGGCATGCAAAAATTGAGTTAAAACTCAGTTTTGCTCCTCTCCACGGAAATCTTTAGTAAAAGGCGAAAGATTTGTGCGTTCTGAAGAGAAACCAGAGCATGACCAAGAGTCCACTTCTTGTCTGGGTGCAGTGCCAGCAGTCCTGGTTCACCTGAGAGTGAGCACCCAGCTCTGAAGAAAGAATTGCAGGTGCATCTCAGGCTTCACCTTGCCTTGCTCCATATGCAGCTTTCACCCTCTTTTTCATGTGCTTATGGCTCTTTCAAGGAATGAACACTGTCAAAAAAAGCATTTCTGATCAAAAGGAGGCAGTCACTTAGTATGCAAATGAGCCCTCATCCAGGCTTAGAAATGGTGAGCAAGTTTACTTTAACTTTATACATCAAAATGAAACCCCAGTCAGATGGGGCATGCAAAAATTGAGTTAAAACTCAGTTTTGCTCCTCTCCACAGAAATCTTTAGTAAAAGGCAAAAGATTTGTGCATTCTGAAGAGAAACCAGAGCATGACCAAGAGTCCACTTCTTGTCTGGGTGCAGTGCCAGCAGTCCTGGTTCACCTGAGTGTGAGCACCCAGCTCTGAAGAAAGAATTGCAGGTGCATCTCAGGCTCCACCTTGCCTTGCTCCATATGCAGCTTTCACCCTCTTTTTCATGTGTTTATGGCTCTTTCAAGGAATGAACACTGTCAAAAAAAGCATTTCTGATCAAAAGGAGGCAGTCACTTAGTATGCAAATGAGCCCTCATCCAGGCTTAGAAATGTTGAGCAAGTTTACTTTATCTTTATACATCAAAATGAAACCCCAGTCAAATGGGGCATGCAAAAATTGAGTTAAAACTCAGTTTTGCTCCTCTCCACGGAAATCTTTAGTAAAAGGCGAAAGATTTGTGCGTTCTGAAGAGAAACCAGAGCATGACCAAGAGTCCACTTCTTGTCTGGGTGCAGTGCCAGCAGTCCTGGTTCACCTGAGAGTGAGCACCCAGCTCTGAAGAAAGAATTGCAGGTGCATCTCAGGCTCCACCTTGCCTTGCTCCATATGCAGCTTTCACCCTCTTTTCCATGTGCTTATGGCTCTTTCAAGGAATGAACACTGTCAAAAAAAGCAATTCTGATCAAAAGGAGGCAGTCACTTAGTATGCAAATGAGCCCTCATCCAGGCTTAGAAATGGTGAGCAAGTTTACGTTATCTTTATACATCAAAATGAAACCCCAGTCAGATGGGGCATGCAAAAATTGAGTTAAAACTCAGTTTTGCTCCTCTCCACGGAAATCTTTAGTAAAAGGCGAAAGATTTGTGCGTTCTGAAGAGAAACCAGAGCATGACCAAGAGTCCACTTCTTGTCTGGGTGCAGTGCCAGCAGTCCTGGTTCACCTGAGAGTGAGCACCCAGCTCTGAAGAAAGAATTGCAGGTGCATCTCAGGCTTCACCTTGCCTTGCTCCATATGCAGCTTTCACCCTCTTTTCCATGTGCTTATGGCTCTTTCAAGGAATGAACACTGTCAAAAAAAGCATTTCTGATCAAAAGGAGGCAGTCACTTAGTATGCAAATGAGCCCTCATCCAGGCTTAGAAATGGTGAGCAAGTTTACTTTAACTTTATACATCAAAATGAAACCCCAGTCAGATGGGGCATGCAAAAATTGAGTTAAAACTCAGTTTTGCTCCTCTCCACAGAAATCTTTAGTAAAAGGCAAAAGATTTGTGCATTCTGAAGAGAAACCAGAGCATGACCAAGAGTCCACTTCTTGTCTGGGTGCAGTGCCAGCAGTCCTGGTTCACCTGAGTGTGAGCACCCAGCTCTGAAGAAAGAATTGCAGGTGCATCTCAGGCTCCACCTTGCCTTGCTCCATATGCAGCTTTCACCCTCTTTTTCTCCATGTGCTTATGGCTCTTTCAAGGAATGAACACTGTCAAAAAAAGCATTTCTGATCAAAAGGAGGCAGTCACTTAGTATGCAAATGAGCCCTCATCCAGGCTTAGAAATGGTGAGCAAGTTTACGTTATCTTTATACATCAAAATGAAACCCCAATCAGATGGGGCATGCAAAAATTGAGTTAAAACTCAGTTTTGCTCCTCTCCACGGAAATCTTTAGTAAAAGGCGAAAGATTTGTGCGTTCTGAAGAGAAACCAGAGCATGATCAAGAGTCCACTTCTTGTCTGGGTGCAGTGCCAGCAGTCCTGGTTCACCTGAGAGTGAGCACCCAGCTCTGAAGAAAGAATTGCAGGTGCATCTCAGGCTCCATCTTGCCTTGCTCCATATGCAGCTTTCACCCTCTTTTTTTCCATGTGCTTATGGCTCTTTCAAGGAATGAACACTGTCAAAAAAAGCATTTCTGATCAAAAGGATGCAGTCACTTAGTATGCAAATGAGCCCTCATCCAGGCTTAGAAATGGGGAGCAAGTTTACTTTATCTTTATACATGAAAATGAAACCCCAGTCAGATGGGGCATGCAAAAATTGAGTTAAAACTCAGTTTTGCTCCTCTCCACGGAAATCTTTAGTAAAAGGCGAAAGATTTGTGCGTTCTGAAGAGAAACCAGAGCATGACCAAGAGTCCACTTCTTGTCTGGGTGCAGTGCCAGCAGTCCTGGTTCACCTGAGAGTGAGCACCCAGCTCTGAAGAAAGAATTGCAGGTGCATCTCAGGCTCCACCTTGCCTTGCTCCATATGCAGCTTTCACCCTCTTTTCCATGTGCTTATGGCTCTTTCAAGGAATGAACACTGTCAAAAAAAGCATTTCTGATCAAAAGGAGGCAGTCACTTAGTATGCAAATGAGCCCTCATCCAGGCTTAGAAATGGTGAGCAAGTTTACTTTATCTTTATACATCAAAATGAAACCCCAGTCAGATGGGGCATGCAAAAATTGAGTTAAAACTCAGTTTTGCTCCTCTCCACGGAAATCTTTAGTAAAAGGCGAAAGATTTGTGCGTTCTGAAGAGAAACCAGAGCATGACCAAGAGTCCACTTCTTGTCTGGGTGCAGTGCCAGCAGTCCTGGTTCACCTGAGAGTGAGCACCCAGCTCTGAAGAAAGAATTGCAGGTGCATCTCAGGCTCCACCTTGCCTTGCTCCATATGCAGCTTTCACCCTCTTTTCCATGTGCTTATGGCTCTTTCAAGGAATGAACACTGTCAAAAAAAGCATTTCTGATCAAAAGGAGGCAGTCACTTAGTATGCAAATGAGCCCTCATCCAGGCTTAGAAATGGTGAGCAAGTTTACTTTATCTTTATACATCAAAATGAAACCCCAGTCAGATGGGGCATGCAAAAACTGAGTTAAAACTCAGTTTTGCTCCTCTCCACGGAAATCTTTAGTAAAAGGCGAAAGATTTGTGCGTTCTGAAGAGAAACCAGAGCATGACCAAGAGTCCACTTCTTGTCTGGGTGCAGTGCCAGCAGTCCTGGTTCACCTGAGAGTGAGCACCCAGCTCTGAAGAAAGAATTGCAGGTGCATCTCAGGCTCCACCTTGCCTTGCTCCATATGCAGCTTTCACCCTCTTTTCCATGTGCTTATGGCTCTTTCAAGGAATGAACACTGTCAAAAAAAGCATTTCTGATCAAAAGGAGGCAGTCACTTAGTATGCAAATGAGCCCTCATCCAGGCTTAGAAATGGGGAGCAAGTTTACTTTATCTTTATACATCAAAATGAAACCCCAGTCAGATGGGGCATGCAAAAATTGAGTTAAAACTCAGTTTTGCTCCTCTCCATGGAAATTTTTAGTAAAAGGCGAAAGATTTGTGCGTTCTGAAGAGAAACCAGAGCATGACCAAGAGTCCACTTCTTGTCTGGGTGCAGTGCCAGCAGTCCTGGTTCACCTGAGAGTGAGCACCCAGCTCTGAAGAAAGAATTGCAGGTGCATCTCAGACTCCACCTTGCCTTGCTCCATATGCAGCTTTCACCCTCTTTTTCTCCATGTGCTTATGGCTCTTTCAAGGAATGAACACTGTCAAAAAAAGCATTTCTGATCAAAAGGAGGCAGTCACTTAGTATGCAAATGAGCCCTCATCCAGGCTTAGAAATGGTGAGCAAGTTTACTTTATCTTTATACATCAAAATGAAACCCCAGTCAGATGGGGCATGCAAAAATTGAGTTAAAACTCAGTTTTGCTCCTCTCCACGGAAATCTTTAGTAAAAGGCGAAAGATTTGTGCGTTCTGAAGAGAAACCAGAGCATGACCAAGAGTCCACTTCTTGTCTGGGTGCAGTGCCAACAGTCCTGGTTCACCTGAGAGTGAGCACCCAGCTCTGAAGAAAGAATTGCAGGTGCATCTCAGGCTCCACCTTGCCTTGCTCCATATGCAGCTTTCACCCTCTTTTTCTCCATGTGCTTATGGCTCTTTCAAGGAATGAACACTGTCAAAAAAAGCATTTCTGATCAAAAGGAGGCAGTCACTTAGTATGCAAATGAGCCCTCATCCAGGCTTAGAAATGGTGAGCAAGTTTACTTTATCTTTATACATGAAAATGAAACCCCAGTCAGATGGGGCATGCAAAAATTGAGTTAAAACTCAGTTTTGCTCCTCTCCACGGAAATCTTTAGTAAAAGGCGAAAGATTTGTGCGTTCTGAAGAGAAACCAGAGCATGACCAAGAGTCCACTTCTTGTCTGGGTGCAGTGCCAGCAGTCCTGGTTCACCTGAGAGTGAGCACCCAGCTCTGAAGAAAGAATTGCAGGTGCATCTCAGGCTCCACCTTGCCTTGCTCCATATGCAGCTTTCACCCTCTTTTTCTCCATGTGCTTATGGCTCTTTCAAGGAATGAACACTGTCAAAAAAAGCATTTCTGATCAAAAGGAGGCAGTCATTTAGTATGCAAATGAGCCCTCATCCAGGCTTAGAAATGGTGAGCAAGTTTACTTTATCTTTATACATCAAAATGAAACCCCAGTCAGATGGGGCATGCAAAAATTGAGTTAAAACTCAGTTTTGCTCCTCTCCACAGAAATCTTTAGTAAAAGGCGAAAGATTTGTGCGTTCTGAAGAGAAACCAGAGCATGACCAAGAGTCCACTTCTTGTCTGGGTGCAGTGCCAACAGTCCTGGTTCACCTGAGAGTGAGCACCCAGCTCTGAAGAAAGAATTGCAGGTGCATCTCAGGCTCCACCTTGCCTTGCTCCATATGCAGCTTTCACCCTCTTTTTCTCCATGTGCTTATGGCTCTTTCAAGGAATGAACACTGTCAAAAAAAGCATTTCTGATCAAAAGGAGGCAGTCACTTAGTATGCAAATGAGCCCTCATCCAGGCTTAGAAATGGTGAGCAAGTTTACTTTATCTTTATACATGAAAATGAAACCCCAGTCAGATGGGGCATGCAAAAATTGAGTTAAAACTCAGTTTTGCTCCTCTCCACGGAAATCTTTAGTAAAAGGCGAAAGATTTGTGCGTTCTGAAGAGAAACCAGAGCATGACCAAGAGTCCACTTCTTGTCTGGGTGCAGTGCCAGCAGTCCTGGTTCACCTGAGAGTGAGCACCCAGCTCTGAAGAAAGAATTGCAGGTGCATCTCAGGCTCCACCTTGCCTTGCTCCATATGCAGCTTTCACCCTCTTTTCCATGTGCTTATGGCTCTTTCAAGGAATGAACACTGTCAAAAAAAGCATTTCTGATCAAAAGGAGGCAGTCACTTAGTATGCAAATGAGCCCTCACCCAGGCTTAGAAATGGTGAGCAAGTTTACTTTATCTTTATACATCAAAATGAAACCCCAGTCAGATTGGGCATGCAAAAATTGAGTTAAAACTCAGTTTTGCTCCTCTCCACGGAAATCTTTAGTAAAAGGCGAAAGATTTGTGCGTTCTGAAGAGAAACCAGAGCATGACCAAGAGTCCACTTCTTGTCTGGGTGCAGTGCCAGCAGTCCTGGTTCACCTGAGAGTGAGCACCCAGCTCTGAAGAAAGAATTGCAGGTGCATCTCAGGCTCCACCTTGCCTTGCTCCATATGCAGCTTTCACCCTCTTTTCCATGTGCTTATGGCTCTTTCAAGGAATGAACACTGTCAAAAAAAAGCATTTCTGATCAAAAGGAGGCAGTCACTTAGTATGCAAATGAGCCCTCATCCAGGCTTAGAAATGGTGAGCAAGTTTACTTTATCTTTATACATGAAAATGAAACCCCAGTCAGATGGGGCATGCAAAAACTGAGTTAAAACTCAGTTTTGCTCCTCTCCACGGAAATCTTTAGTAAAAGGCGAAAGATTTGTGCGTTCTGAAGAGAAACCAGAGCATGACCAAGAGTCCACTTCTTGTCTGGGTGCAGTGCCAGCAGTCCTGGTTCACCTGAGAGTGAGCACCCAGCTCTGAAGAAAGAATTGCAGGTGCATCTCAGGCTCCACCTTGCCTTGCTCCATATGCAGCTTTCACCCTCTTTTTCTCCATGTGCTTATGGCTCTTTCAAGGAATGAACACTGTCAAAAAAAGCATTTCTGATCAAAAGGAGGCAGTCACTTAGTATGCAAATGAGCCCTCATCCAGGCTTAGAAATGGTGAGCAAGTTTACTTTATCTTTATACATCAAAATGAAACCCCAGTCAGATGGGGCATGCAAAAATTGAGTTAAAACTCAGTTTTGCTCCTCTCCACGGAAATCTTTAGTAAAAGGCGAAAGATTTGTGCGTTCTGAAGAGAAACCAGAGCATGACCAAGAGTCCACTTCTTGTCTGGGTGCAGTGCCAGCAGTCCTGGTTCACCTGAGAGTGAGCACCCAGCTCTGAAGAAAGAATTGCAGGTGCATCTCAGGCTCCACCTTGCCTTGCTCCATATGCAGCTTTCACCCTCTTTTCCATGTGCTTATGGCTCTTTCAAGGAATGAACACTGTCAAAAAAAGCATTTCTGATCAAAAGGAGGCAGTCACTTAGTATGCAAATGAGCCCTCATCCAGGCTTAGAAATGGGGAGCAAGTTTACTTTATCTTTATACATCAAAATGAAACCCCAGTCAGATGGGGCATGCAAAAATTGAGTTAAAACTCAGTTTTGCTCCTCTCCATGGAAATTTTTAGTAAAAGGCGAAAGATTTGTGCGTTCTGAAGAGAAACCAGAGCATGACCAAGAGTCCACTTCTTGTCTGGGTGCAGTGCCAGCAGTCCTGGTTCACCTGAGAGTGAGCACCCAGCTCTGAAGAAAGAATTGCAGGTGCATCTCAGACTCCACCTTGCCTTGCTCCATATGCAGCTTTCACCCTCTTTTTCTCCATGTGCTTATGGCTCTTTCAAGGAATGAACACTGTCAAAAAAAGCATTTCTGATCAAAAGGAGGCAGTCACTTAGTATGCAAATGAGCCCTCATCCAGGCTTAGAAATGGTGAGCAAGTTTACTTTATCTTTATACATGAAAATGAAACCCCAGTCAGATGGGGCATGCAAAAATTGAGTTAAAACTCAGTTTTGCTCCTCTCCACGGAAATCTTTAGTAAAAGGCGAAAGATTTGTGCGTTCTGAAGAGAAACCAGAGCATGACCAAGAGTCCACTTCTTGTCTGGGTGCAGTGCCAACAGTCCTGGTTCACCTGAGAGTGAGCACCCAGCTCTGAAGAAAGAATTGCAGGTGCATCTCAGGCTCCACCTTGCCTTGCTCCATATGCAGCTTTCACCCTCTTTTTCTCCATGTGCTTATGGCTCTTTCAAGGAATGAACACTGTCAAAAAAAGCATTTCTGATCAAAAGGAGGCAGTCACTTAGTATGCAAATGAGCCCTCATCCAGGCTTAGAAATGGTGAGCAAGTTTACTTTATCTTTATACATCAAAATGAAACCCCAGTCAGATGGGGCATGCAAAAATTGAGTTAAAACTCAGTTTTGCTCCTCTCCACGGAAATCTTTAGTAAAAGGCGAAAGATTTCTGCGTTCTGAAGAGAAACCAGAGCATGACCAAGAGTCCACTTCTTGTCTGGGTGCAGTGCCAGCAGTCCTGGTTCACCTGAGAGTGAGCACCCAGCTCTGAAGAAAGAATTGCAGGTGCATCTCAGGCTCCACCTTGCCTTGCTCCATATGCAGCTTTCACCCTCTTTTTCTCCATGTGCTTATGGCTCTTTCAAGGAATGAACACTGTCAAAAAAAGCATTTCTGATCAAAAGGAGGCAGTCATTTAGTATGCAAATGAGCCCTCATCCAGGCTTAGAAATGGTGAGCAAGTTTACTTTATCTTTATACATCAAAATGAAACCCCAGTCAGATTGGGCATGCAAAAATTGAGTTAAAACTCAGTTTTGCTCCTCTCCACGGAAATCTTTAGTAAAAGGCGAAAGATTTGTGCGTTCTGAAGAGAAACCAGAGCATGACCAAGAGTCCACTTCTTGTCTGGGTGCAGTGCCAGCAGTCCTGGTTCACCTGAGAGTGAGCACCCAGCTCTGAAGAAAGAATTGCAGGTACATCTCAGGCTCCACCTTGCCTTGCTCCAAATGCAGCTTTCACCCTCTTTTCCATGTGCTTATGGCTCTTTCAAGGAATAAACACTGTCAAAAAAAAGCATTTCTGATCAAAAGGAGGCAGTCACTTAGTATGCAAATGAGCCCTCATCCAGGCTTAGAAATGGTGAGTAAGTTTACTTTATCTTTATACATGAAAATGAAACCCCAGTCAGATGGGGCATGCAAAAATTGAGTTAAAACTCAGTTTTGCTCCTCTCCACGGAATCTTTAGTAAAAGGCGAAAGATTTGTGTGTTCTGAAGAGAAACCAGAGCATGACCAAGAGTCCACTTCTTGTCTGGGTGCAGTGCCAGCAGTCCTGGTTCACCTGAGAGTGAGCACCCAGCTCTGAAGAAAGAATTGCAGGTGCATCTCAGGCTCCACCTTGCCTTGCTCCATATGCAGCTTTCACCCTCTTTTCCATATGCTTATGGCTCTTTCAAGGAACGAACACTGTCAAAAAAAGCATTTCTGATCAAAAGGATGCAGTCACTTAGTATGCAAATGAGCCCTCATCCAGGCTTAGAAATGGTGAGCAAGTTTACTTTATCTTTATACATCAAAATGAAACCCCAGTCAGATGGGGCATGCAAAAATTGAGTTAAAACTCAGTTTTGCTCCTCTCCACGGAAATCTTTAGTAAAAGGCGAAAGATTTGTGCGTTCTGAAGAGAAACCAGAGCATGACCAAGAGTCCACTTCTTGTCTGGGTGCAGTGCCAGCAGTCCTGGTTCACCTGAGAGTGAGCACCCAGCTCTGAAGAAAGAATTGCAGGTGCATCTCAGGCTCCACCTTGCCTTGCTCCATATGCAGCTTTCACCCTCTTTTTCTCCATGTGCTTATGGCTCTTTCAAGGAATGAACACTGTCAAAAAAAGCATTTCTGATCAAAAGGAGGCAGTCACTTAGTATGCAAATGAGCCCTCATCCAGGCTTAGAAATGGTGAGCAAGTTTACTTTATCTTTATACATCAAAATGAAACCCTAGTCAGATGGGGCATGCAAAAATTGAGTTAAAACTCAGTTTTGCTCCTCTCCACGGAAATCTTTAGTAAAAGGCGAAAGATTTGTGCGTTCTGAAGAGAAACCAGAACATGACCAAGAGTCCACTTCTTGTCTGGGTGCAGTGCCAGCAGTCCTGGTTCACCTGAGAGTGAGCACCCAGCTCTGAAGAAAGAATTGCAGGTGCATCTCAGGCTCCACCTTGCCTTGCTCCATATGCAGCTTTCACCCTCTTTTTCTCCATGTGCTTATGGCTCTTTCAAGGAATGAACACTGTCAAAAAAAGCATTTCTGATCAAAAGGAGGCAGTCACTTAGTATGCAAATGAGCCCTCACCCAGGCTTAGAAATGGTGAGCAAGTTTACTTTATCTTTATACATCAAAATGAAACCCCAGTCAGATTGGGCATGCAAAAATTGAGTTAAAACTCAGTTTTGCTCCTCTCCACGGAAATCTTTAGTAAAAGGCGAAAGATTTGTGCGTTCTGAAGAGAAACCAGAGCATGACCAAGAGTCCACTTCTTGTCTGGGTGCAGTGCCAGCAGTCCTGGTTCACCTGAGAGTGAGCACCCAGCTCTGAAGAAAGAATTGCAGGTACATCTCAGGCTCCACCTTGCCTTGCTCCATATGCAGCTTTCACCCTCTTTTCCATGTGCTTATGGCTCTTTCAAGGAATGAACACTGTCAAAAAAAAGCATTTCTGATCAAAAGGAGGCAGTCACTTAGTATGCAAATGAGCCCTCATCCAGGCTTAGAAATGGTGAGTAAGTTTACTTTATCTTTATACATGAAAATGAAACCCCAGTCAGATGGGGCATGCAAAAATTGAGTTAAAACTCAGTTTTGCTCCTCTCCACGGAAATCTTTAGTAAAAGGCGAAAGATTTGTGCGTTCTGAAGAGAAACCAGAGCATGACCAAGAGTCCACTTCTTGTCTGGGTGCAGTGCCAGCAGTCCTGGTTCACCTGAGAGTGAGCACCCAGCTCTGAAGAAAGAATTGCAGGTGCATCTCAGGCTCCACCTTGCCTTGCTCCATATGCAGCTTTCACCCTCTTTTTCTCCATGTGCTTATGGCTCTTTCAAGGAATGAACACTGTCAAAAAAAGCATTTCTGATCAAAAGGAGGCAGTCACTTAGTATGCAAATGAGCCCTCATCCAGGCTTAGAAATGGTGAGCAAGTTTACTTTATCTTTATACATGAAAATGAAACCCCAGTCAGATGGGGCATGCAAAAATTGAGTTAAAACTCAGTTTTGCTCCTCTCCACGGAAATCTTTAGTAAAAGGCGAAAGATTTGTGCGTTCTGAAGAGAAACCAGAGCATGACCAAGAGTCCACTTCTTGTCTGGGTGCAGTGCCAGCAGTCCTGGTTCACCTGAGAGTGAGCACCCAGCTCTGAAGAAAGAATTGCAGGTGCATCTCAGGCTCCACCTTGCCTTGCTCCATATGCAGCTTTCACCCTCTTTTCCATATGCTTATGGCTCTTTCAAGGAACGAACACTGTCAAAAAAAGCATTTCTGATCAAAAGGAGGCAGTCACTTAGTATGCAAATGAGCCCTCATCCAGGCTTAGAAATGGTGAGCAAGTTTACTTTATCTTTATACATCAAAATGAAACCCCAGTCAGATGGGGCATGCAAAAATTGAGTTAAAACTCAGTTTTGCTCCTCTCCACGGAAATCTTTAGTAAAAGGCGAAAGATTTGTGCGTTCTGAAGAGAAACCAGAGCATGACCAAGAGTCCACTTCTTGTCTGGGTGCAGTGCCAGCAGTCCTGGTTCACCTGAGAGTGAGCACCCAGCTCTGAAGAAAGAATTGCAGGTGCATCTCAGGCTCCACCTTGCCTTGCTCCATATGCAGCTTTCACCCTCTTTTTCTCCATGTGCTTATGGCTCTTTCAAGGAATGAACACTGTCAAAAAAAGCATTTCTGATCAAAAGGAGGCAGTCACTTAGTATGCAAATGAGCCCTCATCCAGGCTTAGAAATGGTGAGCAAGTTTACTTTATCTTTATACATCAAAATGAAACCCCAGTCAGATGGGGCATGCAAAAATTGAGTTAAAACTCAGTTTTGCTCCTCTCCACGGAAATCTTTAGTAAAAGGCGAAAGATTTGTGCGTTCTGAAGAGAAACCAGAGCATGACCAAGAGTCCACTTCTTGTCTGGGTGCAGTGCCAGCAGTCCTGGTTCACCTGAGAGTGAGCACCCAGCTCTGAAGAAAGAATTGCAGGTGCATCTCAGGCTCCACCTTGCCTTGCTCCATATGCAGCTTTCACCCTCTTTTCCATGTGCTTATGGCTCTTTCAAGGAATGAACACTGTCAAAAAAAGCATTTCTGATCAATGGAGGCAGTCACTTAGTATGCAAATGAGCCCTCATCCAGGCTTAGAAATGGGGAGCAAGTTTACTTTATCTTTATACATCAAAATGAAACCCCAGTCAGATGGGGCATGCAAAAATTGAGTTAAAACTCAGTTTTGCTCCTCTCCATGGAAATTTTTAGTAAAAGGCGAAAGATTTGTGCGTTCTGAAGAGAAACCAGAGCATGACCAAGAGTCCACTTCTTGTCTGGGTGCAGTGCCAGCAGTCCTGGTTCACCTGAGAGTGAGCACCCAGCTCTGAAGAAAGAATTGCAGGTGCATCTCAGACTCCACCTTGCCTTGCTCCATATGCAGCTTTCACCCTCTTTTTCTCCATGTGCTTATGGCTCTTTCAAGGAATGAACACTGTCAAAAAAAGCATTTCTGATCAAAAGGAGGCAGTCACTTAGTATGCAAATGAGCCCTCATCCAGGCTTAGAAATGGTGAGCAAGTTTACTTTATCTTTATACATGAAAATGAAACCCCAGTCAGATGGGGCATGCAAAAATTGAGTTAAAACTCAGTTTTGCTCCTCTCCACGGAAATCTTTAGTAAAAGGCGAAAGATTTGTGCGTTCTGAAGAGAAACCAGAGCATGACCAAGAGTCCACTTCTTGTCTGGGTGCAGTGCCAACAGTCCTGGTTCACCTGAGAGTGAGCACCCAGCTCTGAAGAAAGAATTGCAGGTGCATCTCAGGCTCCACCTTGCCTTGCTCCATATGCAGCTTTCACCCTCTTTTTCTCCATGTGCTTATGGCTCTTTCAAGGAATGAACACTGTCAAAAAAAGCATTTCTGATCAAAAGGAGGCAGTCACTTAGTATGCAAATGAGCCCTCATCCAGGCTTAGAAATGGTGAGCAAGTTTACTTTATCTTTATACATGAAAATGAAACCCCAGTCAGATGGGGCATGCAAAAATTGAGTTAAAACTCAGTTTTGCTCCTCTCCACGGAAATCTTTAGTAAAAGGCGAAAGATTTCTGCGTTCTGAAGAGAAACCAGAGCATGACCAAGAGTA
>NW_027447192.1:0-35941 GCF_038048845.1 Mixophyes fleayi | reverse complement strand
TAGAAGAGAGATGACCTGCGGGACTCAGTGCAGAGAGAGAAGAGAGATGACCTGCGGGACTCAGTGCAGAGAGAGAAGAGAGATGACCTGCGGGACTCAGTGCAGAGAGAGAAGAGAGATGACCTGCGGGACTCAGTGCAGAGAGAGAAGAGAGATGACCTGCGGGACTCAGTGCAGAGAGAGAAGAGAGATGACCTGCGGGACTCAGTGCAGAGAGAGAAGAGAGATGACCTGCGGGACTCAGTGCAGAGAGAGAAGAGAGATGACCTGCGGGACTCAGTGCAGAGAGAGAAGAGAGAGACCAGTGGGACTCAGTGCAGAGAGAGAGAAAGAGAGAGACCAGCGGGACTCAGTGCAGAGAGAGAGAAAGAGAGAGAACCAGCGGGACTCAGTGCAGAGAGAGAGACAAGAGAGAGAACCAGCGGGACTCAGTGCAGAGAGAGAGAAAGAGAGAGAACCAGCGGGACTCAGTGCAGACAGAGAGAAAAGAGAGGAGCTGCGGGACTCAGTGCAGACAGAGAGAGAAGAGAGGAGCTGCGGGACTCAGTGCAGACAGAGAGAGAAGAGAGGAGCTGCGGGACTCCAGTGCAGACAGAGAGAAAAGAGAGAGGAGCTGCGGGACTCAGTGCAGACAGAGAGAGAAGAGAGGAGCTGCGGGACTCAGTGCAGACAGAGAGAAAAGAGAGAGGAGCTGCGGGACTCAGTGCAGACAGAGAGAGAGACAGAAGAAGAGAGGACCAGCGGGACTCAGTGCAGACAGAGAGAAAGAGAGAGGACCAGAGGGACTCAGTGCAGAAAAGAGGAGAGAGGGGACCGGCGGGACTCAGTGCAGAGAGAGAAGAGAGATGACCTGCGGGACTCAGTGCAGAGAGAGAAGAGAGATGACCTGCGGGACTCAGTGCAGAGAGAGAAGAGAGATGACCTGCGGGACTCAGTGCAGAGAGAGAAGAGAGATGACCTGCGGGACTCAGTGCAGAGAGAGAAGAGAGATGACCTGCGGGACTCAGTGCAGAGAGAGAAGAGATGACCTGCGGGACTCAGTGCAGAGAGAGAGAGAGATGCCTGCGGGACTCAGTGCAGAGAGAGAAGAGAGATGACCTGCGGGACTCAGTGCAGAGAGAGAAGAGAGATGACCTGCGGGACTCAGTGCAGACAGAGAGAAAGAGAGAGGAGCTGCGGGACTCAGTGCAGACAGAGAGAAAGAGAGAGGAGCTGCGGACTCAGTGCAGAGAGAGAGAGAAGAGAGATGACCTGCGGACTCAGTGCAGAGAGAGAGAAGAGAGATGACCTGCGGGACTCAGTGCAGAGAGAGAGAAGAGAGATGACCTGCGGGACTCAGTGCAGAGAGAGAGAAGAGAGATGACCTGCGGGACTCAGTGCAGAGAGAGAGAGAAGAGAGATGACCTGCGGGACTCAGTGCAGAGAGAGAGAGAAGAGAGATGACCTGCGGGACTCAGTGCAGAGAGAGAAGAGAGATGACCTGCGGGACTCAGTGCAGAGAGAGAAGAGAGATGACCTGCGGGACTCAGTGCAGAGAGAGAAGAGAGATGACCTGCGGGACTCAGTGCAGAGAGAGAAGAGAGATGACCTGCGGGACTCAGTGCAGAGAGAGAAGAGAGATGACCTGCGGGACTCAGTGCAGAGAGAGAAGAGAGATGACCTGCGGGACTCAGTGCAGAGAGAGAAGAGAGATGACCTGCGGGACTCAGTGCAGAGAGAGAAGAGAGATGACCTGCGGGACTCAGTGCAGAGAGAGAAGAGAGATGACCTGCGGGACTCAGTGCAGAGAGAGAAGAGAGATGACCTGCGGGACTCAGTGCAGAGAGAGAAGAGAGATGACCTGCGGGACTCAGTGCAGAGAGAGAAGAGAGTGACCTGCGGGACTCAGTGCAGAGAGAGAAGAGAGATGACCTGCGGGACTCAGTGCAGAGAGAGAAGAGAGATGACCTGCGGGACTCAGTGCAGAGAGAGAAGAGAGATGACCTGCGGGACTCAGTGCAGAGAGAGAAGAGAGATGACCTGCGGGACTCAGTGCAGAGAGAGAAGAGAGATGACCTGCGGGACTCAGTGCAGAGAGAGAAGAGAGATGACCTGCGGGACTCAGTGCAGAGAGAGAAGAGAGATGACCTGCGGGACTCAGTGCAGAGAGAAAGAGAGATGACCTGCGGGACTCAGTGCCGACAGAGAGAAAGAGAGAGGAGCTGCGGGACTCAGTGCAGAGAGAGAGAAAGAGAGATGACCTGCGGGACTCAGTGCAGAGAGAGAAGAGAGATGACCTGCGGGACTCAGTGCAGAGAGAGAAGAGAGATGACCTGCGGGACTCAGTGCGGAGAGAGAAGAGAATGACCTGCGGGACTCAGTGCGGAGAGAGAACGAGAGATGACCTGCGGGACTCAGTGCGGAGAGAGAAGAGAGATGACCTGCGGGACTCAGTGCGGAGAGAGAAGAGAGATGACCTGCGGGACTCAGTGCGGAGAGAGAAGAGAGATGACCTGCGGGACTCAGTGCGGAGAGAGAAAAGAGAGGAGCTGCGGGACTCAGTGCGGAGAGAGAAAGAGAGGAGCTGCGGGACTCAGTGCGGAGAGAGAAAAGAGAGGAGCTGCGGGACTCAGTGCAGACAGAGAGAAGAGAGGAGCTGCGGGACTCAGTGCAGACAGAGAGAGAAGAGAGGAGCTGCGGGACTCAGTGCAGACAGAGAGAGAGAGAGGAGCTGCGGGACTCAGTGCAGACAGAGAGAAAAGAGAGAGGAGCTGCGGGACTCAGTGCAGACAGAGAGAAAAGAGAGAGGAGCTGCGGGACTCAGTGCAGACAGAGAGAAAAGAGAGAGGAGCTGCGGGACTCAGTGCAGACAGAGAGAAAAGAGAGAGGAGCTGCGGGACTCAGTGCAGACAGAGAGAAAAGAGAGAGGAGCTGCGGGACTCAGTGCAGAGAGAGAGAAAAGAGAGAGGAGCTGCGGGACTCAGTGCAGAGAGAGAGAAAAGAGAGAGGAGCTGCGGGACTCAGTGCAGAGAGAGAGAGAAGAGAGATGACCTGCGGGACTCAGTGCAGAGAGAGAGAGAAGAGAGATGACCTGCGGGACTCAGTGCAGAGAGAGAGAGAAGAGAGATGACCTGCGGGACTCAGTGCAGAGAGAGAGAGAAGAGAGATGACCTGCGGGACTCAGTGCAGAGAGAGAAGAGAGATGACCTGCGGGACTCAGTGCAGAGAGAGAAGAGAGATGACCTGCGGGACTCAGTGCAGAGAGAGAAGAGAGATGACCTGCGGGACTCAGTGCAGAGAGAGAAGAGAGATGACCTGCGGACTCAGTGCAGAGAGAGAAGAGAGATGACCTGCGGGACTCAGTGCAGAGAGAGAAGAGAGATGACCTGCGGGACTCAGTGCAGAGAGAGAAGAGAGATGACCTGCGGGACTCAGTGCAGAGAGAGAAGAGAGATGACCTGCGGGACTCAGTGCAGAGAGAGAAGAGAGATGACCTGCGGGACTCAGTGCAGAGAGAGAAGAGAGATGACCTGCGGGACTCAGTGCAGAGAGAGAAGAGAGATGACCTGCGGGACTCAGTGCAGAGAGAGAAGAGAGATGACCTGCGGGACTCAGTGCAGAGAGAGAAGAGAGATGACCTGCGGGACTCAGTGCAGAGAGAAAAGAGAGATGACCTGCGGGACTCAGTGCAGACAGAGAGAAAAGAGAGAGGAGCTGCGGGACTCAGTGCAGACAGAGAGAAAAGAGAGAGGAGCTGCGGGACTCAGTGCAGAGAGAGAGAAAAGAGAGAGGAGCTGCGGGACTCAGTGCAGAGAGAGAGAAAAGAGAGAGGAGCTGCGGGACTCAGTGCAGAGAGAGAGAAAAGAGAGAGGAGCTGCGGGACTCAGTGCAGAGAGAGAGAAAAGAGAGAGGAGCTGCGGGACTCAGTGCAGAGAGAGAGAAAAGAGAGAGGAGCTGCGGGACTCAGTGCAGAGAGAGAGAGAAGAGAGATGACCTGCGGGACTCAGTGCAGAGAGAGAGATGACTGCGGACTCAGAGAGAGAGAAGAGAGATGACCTGCGGGACTCAGTGCAGAGAGAGAGAGAAGAGAGATGACCTGCGGGACTCAGTGCAGAGAGAGAGAAGAGAGATGACCTGCGGGACTCAGTGCAGAGAGAGAAGAGAGATGACCTGCGGGACTCAGTGCAGAGAGAGAAGAGAGATGACCTGCGGGGACTCAGTGCAGAGAGAGAAGAGAGATGACCTGCGGGACTCAGTGCAGAGAGAGAAGAGAGATGACCTGCGGGACTCAGTGCAGAGAGAGAAGAGAGATGACCTGCGGGACTCAGTGCAGAGAGAGAAGAGAGATGACCTGCGGGACTCAGTGCAGAGAGAGAAGAGAGATGACCTGCGGGACTCAGTGCAGAGAGAGAAGAGAGATGACCTGCGGGACTCAGTGCAGAGAGAGAAGAGAGATGACCTGCGGGACTCAGTGCAGAGAGAGAAGAGAGATGACCTGCGGGACTCAGTGCAGAGAGAGAAGAGAGATGACCTGCGGGACTCAGTGCAGAGAGAGAAGAGAGATGACCTGCGGGACTCAGTGCAGAGAGAGAAGAGAGATGACCTGCGGGACTCAGTGCAGAGAGAGAAGAGAGATGACCTGCGGGACTCAGTGCAGAGAGAGAAGAGAGATGACCTGCGGGACTCAGTGCAGAGAGAGAAGAGAGATGACCTGCGGGACTCAGTGCAGAGAGAGAAGAGAGATGACCTGCGGGACTCAGTGCAGAGAGAGAAGAGAGATGACCTGCGGGACTCAGTGCAGAGAGAGAAGAGAGATGACCTGCGGGACTCAGTGCAGAGAGAGAAGAGAGATGACCTGCGGGACTCAGTGCAGAGAGAGAAGAGAGATGACCTGCGGGACTCAGTGCAGAGAGAGAAGAGAGATGACCTGCGGGACTCAGTGCAGAGAGAGAAGAGAGATGACCTGCGGGACTCAGTGCAGAGAGAGAAGAGAGATGACCTGCGGGACTCAGTGCAGAGAGAGAAGAGAGATGACCTGCGGGACTCAGTGCAGAGAGAGAAGAGAGATGACCTGCGGGACTCAGTGCAGAGAGAGAAGAGAGATGACCTGCGGGACTCAGTGCAGAGAGAGAAGAGAGATGACCTGCGGGACTCAGTGCAGAGAGAGAAGAGAGATGACCTGCGGGACTCAGTGCAGAGAGAGAAGAGAGATGACCTGCGGGACTCAGTGCAGAGAGAGAAGAGAGATGACCTGCGGGACTCAGTGCAGAGAGAGAAGAGAGATGACCTGCGGGACTCAGTGCAGAGAGAGAAGAGAGATGACCTGCGGGACTCAGTGCAGAGAGAGAAGAGAGATGACCTGCGGGACTCAGTGCAGAGAGAGAAGAGAGATGACCTGCGGGACTCAGTGCAGAGAGAGAAGAGAGATGACCTGCGGGACTCAGTGCAGAGAGAGAAGAGAGATGACCTGCGGGACTCAGTGCAGAGAGAGAAGAGAGATGACCTGCGGGACTCAGTGCAGAGAGAGAAGAGAGATGACCTGCGGGACTCAGTGCAGAGAGAGAAGAGAGATGACCTGCGGGACTCAGTGCAGAGAGAGAAGAGAGATGACCTGCGGGACTCAGTGCAGAGAGAGAAGAGAGAAGACCTGCGGGACTCAGTGCAGAGAGAGAAGAGAGATGACCTGCGGGACTCAGTGCAGAGAGAGAAGAGAGATGACCTGCGGGACTCAGTGCAGAGAGAGAAGAGAGATGACCTGCGGGACTCAGTGCAGAGAGAGAAGAGAGATGACCTGCGGGACTCAGTGCAGAGAGAGAAGAGAGATGACCTGCGGGACTCAGTGCAGAGAGAGAAGAGAGATGACCTGCGGGACTCAGTGCAGAGAGAGAAGAGAGATGACCTGCGGGACTCAGTGCAGAGAGAGAAGAGAGATGACCTGCGGGACTCAGTGCAGAGAGAGAAGAGAGATGACCTGCGGGACTCAGTGCAGAGAGAGAAGAGAGATGACCTGCGGGACTCAGTGCAGAGAGAGAAGAGAGATGACCTGCGGGACTCAGTGCAGAGAGAGAAGAGAGATGACCTGCGGGACTCAGTGCAGAGAGAGAAGAGAGATGACCTGCGGGACTCAGTGCAGAGAGAGAAGAGAGATGACCTGCGCGACTCAGTGCAGAGAGAGAAGAGAGATGACCTGCGCGACTCAGTGCAGAGAGAGAAGAGAGATGACCTGCGCGACTCAGTGCAGAGAGAGAAGAGAGATGACCTGCGCGACTCAGTGCAGAGAGAGAAGAGAGATGACCTGCGCGACTCAGTGCAGAGAGAAGAGAGATGACCTGCGCGACTCAGTGCAGAGAGAGAAGAGAGATGACCTGCGCGACTCAGTGCAGAGAGAGAA
This sequence comes from Mixophyes fleayi, assembly GCF_038048845.1. Lineage (NCBI taxonomy): Eukaryota > Metazoa > Chordata > Amphibia > Anura > Limnodynastidae > Mixophyes > Mixophyes fleayi. Next base: position 29,571 of record NW_027447192.1, on the reverse strand, counting down.
GAGAGATGACCTGCGCGACTCAGTGCAGAGAGAGAAGAGAGATGACCTGCGCGACTCAGTGCAGAGAGAGAAGAGAGATGACCTGCGGGACTCAGTGCAGAGAGAGAAGAGAGATGACCTGCGGGACTCAGTGCAGAGAGAGAAGAGAGATGACCTGCGGGACTCAGTGCAGAGAGAGAAGAGAGATGACCTGCGGGACTCAGTGCAGAGAGAGAAGAGAGATGACCTGCGGACTCAGTGCAGAGAGAGAAGAGAGATGACCTGCGGGACTCAGTGCAGAGAGAAAAGAGAGATGACCTGCGGGACTCAGTGCAGAGAGAGAAGAGAGATGACCTGCGGGACTCAGTGCAGAGAGAGAAGAGAGATGACCTGCGGGACTCAGTGCAGAGAGAGAAGAGAGATGACCTGCGGGACTCAGTGCAGAGAGAGAAGAGAGATGACCTGCGGGACTCAGTGCAGAGAGAGAAGAGAGATGACCTGCGGGACTCAGTGCAGAGAGAGAAGAGAGATGACCTGCGGGACTCAGTGCAGAGAGAGAAGAGAGATGACCTGCGGGACTCAGTGCAGAGAGAGAAGAGAGATGACCTGCGGGACTCAGTGCAGAGAGAGAAGAGAGATGACCTGCGGGACTCAGTGCAGAGAGAGAAGAGAGATGACCTGCGGGACTCAGTGCAGAGAGAGAGAAGAGAGAGAACCAGCGGGACTCAGTGCAGAGAGAGAGAAGAGAGAGAACCAGCGGGACTCAGTGCAGAGAGAGAGAAGAGAGAGAACCAGCGGGACTCAGTGCAGAGAGAGAGAAGAGAGAGAACCAGCGGGACTCAGTGCAGAGAGAGAGGACCAGCGGGACTCAGTGCAGAGAGAGAGAAAAGAGAGAGGAGCTGCGGGACTCAGTGCAGACAGAGAGGACCAGCGGGACTCAGTGCAGAGAGAGAGAAAAGAGAGAGGAGCTGCAGGACTCAGTGCAGACAGAGAGAAAAGAGAGAGGAGCTGCGGGACTCAGTGCAGACAGAGAGAAAAGAGAGAGGAGCTGCGGACTCAGTGCAGACAGAGAGAAAAGAGAGAGGAGCTGCAGGACTCAGTGCAGAGAGAGAGGACCAGCGGGACTCAGTGCAGAGAGTGAGAAAGAGAGAGGACCAGCGGGACTCAGTGCAGACAGAGAGAAAAGAGAGAGGACCAGAGGGACTCAGTGCAGAAAAAGAGGAGAGAGGGGACCGGCGGGACTCAGTGCAGAGAGAGAGAGAAGAGAGAGGACCAGCAGGACTCAGTGCAGAGAGAGAAGAGAGAGGACCAGAGGGACTCAGTGCAGAGAGAGAGAAAAGAGAGAGAACCAGCGGGACTCAGTGCAGACAGAGAGAAAAGAGAGAGGAGCTGCGGGACTCAGTGCAGAGAGAGAGGACCAGCGGACTCAGTGCAGAGAGAGAGAAAAGAGAGAGGAGCTGCAGGACTCAGTGCAGACAGAGAGAAAGAGAGAGGAGCTGCGGGACTCATTGCAGACAGAGAGAAAAGAGAGAGGAGCTGCGGGACTCAGTGCAGACAGAGAGAAAAGAGAGAGGAGCTGCAGGACTCAGTGCAGAGTGTCAGGATTTCCCAGGTATGACCACGGAGAGGAGATAAGTGGTTATAATAAGTTTATTAATAAACAGAGATGACAAGGTAACTCATGAGACAGTTCAAAGTGCAGATGAGAAACAGGTAACTGCAATAGTGGATTTCAACAGGCAGCGTAGGACTACAAGTACCAGGTATAATGGTTGAAGATGCAGGAGTCCAGGACACAGGTAACAGCAAATAGTAGATTTCAACGAAGAAATATGCAGGAGTCCAGGACACAGGTAACAGCAAATAGTGGATTTCAACAGGCAGCGTAGAACTACAAGTACCAGGTATAATGGTTGAAGATGCAGGAGTCCAGGACACAGGTAACAGCAAATAGTGGATTTCAACGAAGAAATATGCAGGAGTCCAGGACACAGGTAACAGCAAATAGTGGATTTCAACAGGCAGCGTAGAACTACAAGTACCAGGTATAATGGTTGAAGATGCAGGAGGTCCAGGACACAGGTAACCAGCAAATAGTAGAATTCAACGAAGAAATATGCAGGAGTCCAGATAGCAGATAGAAGCTGAGCACAGGGAATGCTCCTCAGAATGACCTGATGATCTGGCCCAGACTGTTTGAAGCAGGCAGGTATAAATAGGCCTCATGCAGCTGAAACCACTCCCAGTGATCAAGGAGAATAATCAAGTAGCACAGTGGCCCCTTTGGTGGGCAGTGGTACTACAAGTGGAAGCATAACAAATCCAATAGAGTCACTGCAGACAGCAGCTGCAGAGTGCAAGTCGTGACAGTACCCCCTCCTTAAAGGGCGGATTCCAGACGCCCAAATACTAGAAATGGTCAGAAAAGTCAGAGTCATAGTCCAGAATTGGGCATGTATTTGAGAAGTCTTCATGCAAGGACGAAAGGGTATAGAAACCACGCCACAAGGGAGTTGAGATCCAGGAGAATCTTTCTTCTTCTTCTTCCTCTTCACTCTGAGTGAAGAAAACGATAATCTCAAAGTGGGAGTAGCTGGAGATAGAACATGTGGCATAGATGAAGCACTGGGAGTGAGAATAGCAGGTGCTGGTGTAAATTCTTTGATCACGGCCTCAGTAAAAAGTTGTAAATCAGACAGAATGGGATCTTGAATTTCAATTAAGGGCTCTGCCCATTCCAGAGCTTCCCTGTAAAGTTGGCCAACATGTAAAACACTTGCTTTCGTTGAGTATCAAGGAGGTTGGATACAGAGGGAAAATAGGATATACAGAATTTAATAAGAGCACGAAATTGCTGAATATCCCCATTGAAGGTAGGTGGTTGGAAGACTTGAACAGAAGATGAATTCGAATTAGCATGAGACTCGGCCAGTTCGGGTTGAACATACATCCCTAGGGACTTGTGTAGGACCCCTTGGCAGAAGACAATCCATACTGGGCAGATGACTTGGCAGGGCGCCCGGATTGGGCGGCAGACTTGGGAGCAGGCCGGACTGGGCGGCAGGCCTGGCAGGGACAGCACTTTGAGAAGCCTGAGGGCAGACAGCACTTTGAGAAGCCTGAGGGCAGACAGCACTTTGAGAAGCCTGAGGGCAGACAGCACTTTGAGAAGCCTGAGGGCAGACAGCACTTTGAGAAGCCTGAGGGCAGACAGCACTTTGAGAAGCCTGAGGGCAGGACAGCACTTTGAGAAGCCTGAGGGCAGACAGCACTTTGAGAAGCCTGAGGGCAGACAGCACCAAGTGGGAACTCGGGCTGAACCGCATGGACTGGCAACTCGGGCTGGACCGCATGGACTGGCAACTCGGGCTGGACCGCATGGACTGGCAACTCGGGCTGGACCGCATGGACTGGCAACTCGGGCTGGACCGCATGGACTGCGGCACTCGGGCTGGACCGCATGGACTGGCAACTCGGGCTGGACCGCATGGACTGGCAACTCGGGCTGGACCGCATGGACTGGCAACTCGGGCTGGACCGCATGGACTGGCAACTCGGGCTGGACCGCATGGACTGGCAACTCGGGCTGGACCGCATGGACTGGCAACTCGGGCTGGACCGCATGGACTGGCAACTCTTCTGGAGCAGACTGGAGGGACAGGACCCCCTCTGGAGCGGACTGTAAGGTCAGCGCCCCCTCTGGAGCGGACTGGAAGGGCAGCGCCCCCTCTGGAGCGGACTGGAAGGGCAGCGCCCCCTCTGGAGCGGACTGGAAGGGCAGCGCCCCCTCTGGAGCGGACTGGAAGGGCAGCGCCCCCTCTGGAGCGGACTGGAAGGGCAGCGCCCCCTCTGGAGAAGACTGAAGGGCAGCGCCCCCTCTGAGAAGACTGGAAGGGCAGCGCCCCCCTCTGGAGAAGACTGGAAGGGCAGCGCCCCCTCTGGAGAAGACTGGAAGGGCAGCGCCCCTCTGGAGCAGACTGGAAGGGCAGCGCCCCCTCTGGAGCAGACTGAAGGGCAGCGCCCCCTCTGGAGCAGACGGAAGGGCAGCGCCCCCCTCTGGAGCAGACGGGAAGGGCAGCGCCCCCTCTGGAGCAGACGGGAAGGGCAGCGCCCCCTCTGGAGCAGACGGGAAGGGCAGCGCCCCCTCTGGAGCAGACGGGAAGGGCAGCGCCCCCTCTGGAGCAGACGGGAAGGGCAGCGCCCCTCTGGAGCAGACGGGAAGGGCAGCGCCCCCTCTGGAGAAGACTGGAGGGGCAGCGCCCCCTCTGGAGAAGACTGGAAGGGCAGCGCCCCCTCTGGAGCTGACTGGAAGGGCAGCACCTCCTCTGGAGAAGTCTTTAAGGGCAGCGCCTCCTCTGGAGAAGTCTTTAAGGGCAGCGCCCCCTCTGGAGAAGTCTTTAAGGGGCAGCGCCCCCTCTGGAGCAGACTTTAAGGGCAGCGCCCCCTCTGGAGCAGACTTTAAGGGCAGCGCCCCCTCTGGAGCAGACTTTAAGGGCAGCGCCCTCTCTGGAGCAGACTTTAAGGGCAGCGCCCCCTCTGGGTTGAACTGGGGAACCTGGGTTCTCATGGGAGCAGATAACATGTCTGGAATGAAGACAGAAGCTTGTAATTTAGAGCTGGAGATAGAGGTTGAAGATGGTCGGAGTCTACGGAGCGGGCAATCCTGTAAAAAATGTACATCACTGGCACAGTAAAGACACAGTTTGTAGGTCATCCTGCGCCATCGCTCCTCTTCGGTCAGGTGAGGGCGTGGAGCACCTGAAAACCTGGAATTTGTTACAGGAATATTGGGAGGTACTGCTTGCAGAGAGTCAAAGGCAGACAAATTTGGTAATGAAATGTTAGCAGCATAGTTAGACTCCTTACAGCAGGATGTATTAGGGGTGGAAACTGGAAGTTGCTTAAGCACTTGGTTCAGCAAGGAAGATACTTGCGCTATTTGAGTGCGAAGTTGAAGAATGTCCACTTGGAGCAACTGAAACAGGGAATTTTCTGAGGAAATAGCAGCCATGGTCTTAATGTTGAAAACGGAGTAAGTCACTTCCCTGGAAATCCTTTCCAAAAGAGATGAAAGCCGTGCAGCAGCAGGCCTTGGTTTTATGGCCAGATCATACTGTCAGGATTTCCCAGGTATGACCACGGAGAGGAGATAAGTGGTTATAATAAGTTTATTAATAAACAGAGATGACAAGGTAACTCATGAGACAGTTCAAAGTGCAGATGAGAAACAGGTAACTGCAATAGTAGATTTCAACAGGCAGCGTAGAACTACAAGTACCAGGTATAATGGTTGAAGATGCAGGAGTCCAGGACACAGGTAACAGCAAATAGTGGATTTCAACAGGCAGCGTAGGACTACAAGTACCAGGTATAATGGTTGAAGATGCAGGAGTCCAGGACACAGGTAACAGCAAATAGTAGATTTCAACGAAGAAATATGCAGGAGTCCAGGACACAGGTAACAGCAAATAGTGGATTTCAACAGGCAGCGTAGAACTACAAGTACCAGGTATAATGGTTGAAGATGCAGGAGTCCAGGACACAGGTAACAGCAAATAGTAGAATTCAACGAAGAAATATGCAGGAGTCCAGGACACAGGTAACAGCAAATAGTGGATTTCAACGAAGAAATATGCAGGAGTCCAGGACACAGGTAACAGCAAATAGTGGATTTCAACAGGCAGCGTAGAACTACAAGTACCAGGTATAATGGTTGAAGATGCAGGAGTCCAGGACACAGGTAACAGCAAATAGTAGAATTCAACGAAGAAATATGCAGGAGTCCAGATAGCAGATAGAAGCTGAGCACAGGGAATGCTCCTCAGAATGACCTGATGATCTGGCCCAGACTGTTGAAGCAGGCAGGTATAAATAGGGCCTCATGCAGCTGAAACCACTCCCAGTGATCAAGGAGAATAATCAAGTAGCACAGTGGCCCCTTTGGTGGGCAGTGGTACTACAAGTGGAAGCATAACAAATCCAATAGAGTCACTGCAGACACAGAGAGAGAGGACCAGCGGACTCAGTGCAGAGAGAGAGAAAAGAGAGAGGACCAGCGGGACTCAGTGCAGACAGAGAGAAAAGAGAGAGGACCAGAGGGACTCAGTGCAGAGAGAGAGAAAAGAGAGGACCAGCGGGACTCAGTGCAGAGAGAGAAGAGAGAGGACCAGAGGGACTCAGTGCAGAGAGAGAAGAGAGAGGACCAGAGGGACTCAGTGCAGAGAGAGAGAAAAGAGAGGACCTGCGGGACTCAGTGCAGAGAGAGAGAAAAGAGAGAGGAGCTGCGGAACTCAGTGCAGAGAGAGAGAAGAGAGAGGACCAGCGGGACTCAGTGCAGAGAGAGAGAGAAGAGAGATGACCTGCGGGACTCAGTGCAGAGAGAGAAGAGAGATGACCTGCGGGACTCAGTGCAGAGAGAGAAGAGAGATGACCTGCGGGACTCAGTGCAGAGAGAGAAGAGAGATGACCTGCGGGACTCAGTGCAGAGAGAGAAGAGAGATGACCTGCGGGACTCAGTGCAGAGAGAGAAGAGAGATGACCTGCGGGACTCAGTGCAGAGAGAGAAGAGAGATGACCTGCGGGACTCAGTGCAGAGAGAGAAGAGAGATGACCTGCGGGACTCAGTGCAGAGAGAGAAGAGAGATGACCTGCGGGACTCAGTGCAGAGAGAGAAGAGAGATGACCTGCGGGACTCAGTGCAGAGAGAGAAGAGAGATGACCTGCGGGACTCAGTGCAGAGAGAGAAGAGAGATGACCTGCGGGACTCAGTGCAGAGAGAGAAGAGAGATGACCTGCGGGGACTCAGTGCAGAGAGAGAAGAGAGATGACCTGCGGGACTCAGTGCAAAGAGAGAAGACGAGATGACCTGCGGGACTCAGTGCAGAGAGAGAAGAGAGATGAAATGCGGGACTCAGTGCAGAGAGAGAAGAGAGATGACCTGCGGGACTCAGTGCAGAGAGAGAAGAGAGATGACCTGCGGGGACTCAGTGCAGAGAGAGAGAAGAGAGAGAACCAGCGGGACTCAGTGCAGAGAGAGAGAAGAGAGAGAACCAGCGGGACTCAGTGCAGAGAGAGAGAAGAGAGAGAACCAGCGGGACTCAGTGCAGAGAGAGAGAAGAGAGAGAACCAGCGGGACTCAGTGCAGAGAGAGAGAAGAGAACCAGTGGGACTCAGTGCAGAGAGAGAGGACCAGTGGGACTCAGTGCAGAGAGAGAGAAAAGAGAGAGAACCAGCGGGACTCAGTGCAGACAGAGAGAAAAGAGAGAGGAGCTGCGGGACTCAGTGCAGAGAGAGAGGACCAGCGGGACTCAGTGCAGAGAGAGAGAAAAGAGAGAGGAGCTGCAGGACTCAGTGCAGACAGAGAGAAAAGAGAGAGGAGCTGCGGGACTCAGTGCAGACAGAGAGAAAAGAGAGAGGAGCTGCGGGACTCAGTGCAGACAGAGAGAAAAGAGAGAGGAGCTGCAGGACTCAGTGCAGAGAGAGAGGACCAGCGGGACTCAGTGCAGAGAGTGAGAAAAGAGAGAGGACCAGCGGGACTCAGTGCAGACAGAGAGAAAAGAGAGAGGACCAGAGGGACTCAGTGCAGAAAAAGAGGAGAGAGGGGACCGGCGGGACTCAGTGCAGAGAGAGAGAGAAGAGAGAGGACCAGCGGGACTCAGTGCAGAGAGAGAAGAGAGAGGACCAGAGGGACTCAGTGCAGAGAGAGAAGAGAGAGGACCAGAGGGACTCAGTGCAGAGAGAGAGAAAAGAGAGAGAACCAGCGGGACTCAGTGCAGACAGAGAGAAAAGAGAGAGGAGCTGCGGGACTCAGTGCAGAGAGAGGACCAGCGGGACTCAGTGCAGAGAGAGAGAAAAGAGAGAGGAGCTGCAGGACTCAGTGCAGACAGAGAGAAAAGAGAGAGGAGCTGCGGGACTCAGTGCAGACAGAGAGAAAAGAGAGAGGAGCTGCGGGACTCAGTGCAGACAGAGAGAAAAGAGAGAGGAGCTGCAGGACTCAGTGCAGAGAGAGAGGACCAGCGGGACTCAGTGCAGAGAGAGAGAAAAGAGAGAGGACCAGCGGACTCAGTGCAGACAGAGAGAAAAGAGAGAGGACCAGAGGGACTCAGTGCAGAGAGAGAGAAAAGAGAGGACCAGCGGGACTCAGTGCAGAGAGAGAAGAGAGAGGACCAGAGGGACTCAGTGCAGAGAGAGAAGAGAGAGGACCAGAGGGACTCAGTGCAGAGAGAGAGAAAAGAGAGGACCTGCGGGACTCAGTGCAGAGAGAGAGAAAAGAGAGAGGAGCTGCGGAACTCAGTGCAGAGAGAGAGAAGAGAGAGGACCAGCGGGACTCAGTGCAGAGAGAGAGAGAAGAGAGATGACCTGCGGGACTCAGTGCAGAGAGAGAAGAGAGATGACCTGCGGGACTCAGTGCAGAGAGAGAAGAGAGATGACCTGCGGGACTCAGTGCAGAGAGAGAAGAGAGATGACCTGCGGGACTCAGTGCAGAGAGAGAAGAGAGATGACCTGCGGGACTCAGTGCAGAGAGAGAAGAGAGATGACCTGCGGGACTCAGTGCAGAGAGAGAAGAGAGATGACCTGCGGGACTCAGTGCAGAGAGAGAAGAGAGATGACCTGCGGGACTCAGTGCAGAGAGAGAAGAGAGATGACCTGCGGGACTCAGTGCAGAGAGAGAAGAGAGATGACCTGCGGGACTCAGTGCAGAGAGAGAAGAGAGATGACCTGCGGGACTCAGTGCAGAGAGAGAAGAGAGATGACCTGCGGGACTCAGTGCAGAGAGAGAAGAGAGATGACCTGCGGGACTCAGTGCAGAGAGAGAAGAGAGATGACCTGCGGGACTCAGTGCAGAGAGAGAAGAGAGATGACCTGCGGGACTCAGTGCAGAGAGAGAAGAGAGATGACCTGCGGGACTCAGTGCAGAGAGAGAAGAGAGATGACCCTGCGGGACTCAGTGCAGAGAGAGAAGAGAGATGACCTGCGGGACTCAGTGCAGAGAGAGAGAAGAGAGAGACCAGCGGACTCAGTGCAGAGAGAGAGAAGAGAGAGAACCAGCGGGACTCAGTGCAGAGAGAGAGAAGAGAGAGAACCAGCGGGACTCAGTGCAGAGAGAGAGAAGAGAGAGAACCAGCGGGACTCAGTGCAGAGAGAGAGAAGAGAACCAGTGGGACTCAGTGCAGAGAGAGAGAGGACCAGTGGGACTCAGTGCAGAGAGAGAGAAAAGAGAGAGAACCAGCGGGACTCAGTGCAGACAGAGAGAAAGAGAGAGGAGCTGCGGGACTCAGTGCAGAGAGAGAGGACCAGCGGGGACTCAGTGCAGAGAGAGAGAAAAGAGAGAGGAGCTGCAGGACTCAGTGCAGACAGAGAGAAAAGAGAGAGGAGCTGCGGAACTCAGTGCAGAGAGAGAGGAAAAGAGAGAGGAGCTGCGGGACTCAGTGCAGAGAGAGAGAAAAGAGAGAGGAGCTGCGGGACTCAGTGCAGACAGAGAGAGAAGAGAGGAGCTGCGGGACTCAGTGCAGACAGAGAGAGAAGAGAGGACCAGCGGGACTCAGTGCAGAGAGAGAGAAAAGAGAGAGGAGCTGCAGTACTCAGTGCAGACAGAGAGAAAAGAGAGAGGAGCTGCGGTACTCAGTGCAGACAGAGAGAAAGAGAGAGGAGCTGCGGGACTCAGTGCAGACAGAGAGAAAAGAGAGAGGAGCTGCGGGACTCAGTGCAGACAGAGAGAAAAGAGAGAGGAGCTGCGGGACTCAGTGCAGACAGAGAGAAAGAGAGAGGAGCTGCGGGACTCAGTGCAGACAGAGAGAAAAGAGAGAGGACCAGAGGGACTCAGTGCAGAAAAAGAGGAGAGAGGGGACCGGCGGGACTCAGTGCAGAGAGAGAGAAGAGAGAGGACCAGCGGGACTCAGTGCAGAGAGAGAAGAGAGAGGACCAGAGGGACTCAGTGCAGAGAGAGAGAAAGAGAGGACCTGCGGGACTCAGTGCAGAGAGAGAGAAAAGAGAGATGAGCTGCGGAACTCAGTGCAGAGAGAGAGAAAAGAGAGAGGAGCTGCGGGACTCAGTGCAGAGAGAGAGAAAAGAGAGAGGAGCTGCGGACTCAGTGCAGACAGAGAGAGAAGAGAGGAGCTGCGGGACTCAGTGCAGACAGAGAGAGAATAGAGGACCAGCGGGACTCAGTGCAGAGAGAGAGAAAAGAGAGAGGAGCTGCAGTACTCAGTGCAGACAGAGAGAAAAGAGAGAGGAGCTGCGGGACTCAGTGCAGACAGAGAGAAAAGAGAGAGGAGCTGCGGGACTCAGTGCAGACAGAGAGAAAAGAGAGAGGAGCTGCGGGACTCAGTGCAGACAGAGAGAAAAGAGAGAGGAGCTGCGGGACTCAGTGCAGACAGAGAGAAAAGAGAGAGGAGCTGCGGGACTCAGTGCAGGATAGAAGAGAGAGGACCAGCGGGACTCAGTGCAGAGAGAGAAGAGAGAGGACCAGAGGGACTCAGTGCAGAGAGAGAGAAAAGAGAGAGGACCAGAGGGACTCAGTGCAGAGAGAGAGAAAAGAGAGAGGACCAGAGGGACTCAGTGCAGAGAGAGAGAAAAGAGAGAGGACCAGAGGGACTCAGTGCAGAGAGAGAGAAAAGAGAGAGGAGCTGCGGGACTCAGTGCAGACAGAGAGAAAAGAGAGAGGAGCTGCGGGACTCAGTGCAGACAGAGAGAAAAGAGAGAGGAGCTGCGGGACTCAGTGCAGACAGAGAGAAAAGAGAGAGGAGCTGCGGGACTCAGTGCAGACAGAGAGAAAAGAGAGAGGAGCTGCGGGACTCAGTGCAGACAGAGAGAAAAGAGAGAGGAGCTGCGGGACTCAGTGCAGACAGAGAGAAAAGAGAGAGGAGCTGCGGGACTCAGTGCAGACAGAGAGAAAAGAGAGAGGAGCTGCGGGACTCAGTGCAGACAGAGAGAAAAGAGAGAGGAGCTGCGGGACTCAGTGCAGACAGAGAGAAAAGAGAGAGGAGCTGCGGGACTCAGTGCAGACAGAGAGAAAAGAGAGAGGAGCTGCGGGACTCAGTGCAGACAGAGAGAAAAGAGAGAGGAGCTGCGGGACTCAGTGCAGACAGAGAGAAAAGAGAGAGGAGCTGCGGGACTCAGTGCAGACAGAGAGAAAAGAGAGAGGAGCTGCGGGACTCAGTGCAGACAGAGAGAAAAGAGAGAGGAGCTGCGGGACTCAGTGCAGACAGAGAGAAAAGAGAGAGGAGCTGCGGGACTCAGTGCAGACAGAGAGAAAAGAGAGAGGAGCTGCGGGACTCAGTGCAGACAGAGAGAAAAGAGAGAGGAGCTGCGGGACTCAGTGCAGACAGAGAGAAAAGAGAGAGGAGCTGCGGGACTCAGTGCAGGACAGAGAGAAAAGAGAGAGGAGCTGCGGGACTCAGTGCAGACAGAGAGAAAAGAGAGAGGAGCTGCGGGACTCAGTGCAGACAGAGAGAAAAGAGAGAGGAGCTGCGGGACTCAGTGCAGACAGAGAGAAAAGAGAGAGGAGCTGCGGGACTCAGTGCAGACAGAGAGAAAAGAGAGAGGAGCTGCGGGACTCAGTGCAGACAGAGAGAAAAGAGAGAGGAGCTGCGGGACTCAGTGCAGACAGAGAGAAAAGAGAGAGGAGCTGCGGGACTCAGTGCAGACAGAGAGAAAAGAGAGAGGAGCTGCGGGACTCAGTGCAGACAGAGAGAAAAGAGAGAGGAGCTGCGGGACTCAGTGCAGACAGAGAGAAAAGAGAGAGGAGCTGCGGGACTCAGTGCAGACAGAGAGAAAAGAGAGAGGAGCTGCAGGACTCAGTGCAGAGATAGAGGACCAGCGGGACTCAGTGCAGACAGAGAGAAAAGAGAGAGGACCAGAGGGACTCAGTGCAGAAAAAGAGGGGAGAGGGGACCGGCGGGACTCAGTGCAGAGAGAGAGAGAAGAGAGATGACCTGCGGGACTCAGTGCAGAGAGAGAGAGAAGAGAGATGACCTGCGGGACTCAGTGCAGAGAGAGAGAGAAGAGAGATGACCTGCGGGACTCAGTGCAGAGAGAGAGAGAAGATTGATGACCTGCGGGACTCAGTGCAGAGACAGAAGATTGATGACCTGCGGGACTCAGTGCAGAGAGAGAAGAGAGATGACCTGCGGGACTCAGTGCAGAGAGAGAAGAGAGATGACCTGCGGGACTCAGTGCAGAGAGAGAAGAGATGACCTGCGGACTCAGTGCAGAGAGAGAAGAGAGATGACCTGCGGGACTCAGTGCAGAGAGAGAAGAGAGATGACCTGCGGGACTCAGTGCAGAGAGAGAAGAGAGATGACCTGCGGGACTCAGTGCAGAGAGAGAAGAGAGATGACCTGCGGGACTCAGTGCAGAGAGAGAAGAGAGATGACCTGCGGGACTCAGTGCAGAGAGAGAAGAGAGATGACCTGCGGGACTCAGTGCAGAGAGAGAAGAGAGATGACCTGCGGGGCTCAGTGCAGAGAGAGAAGAGAGATGACCTGCGGGACTCAGTGCAGAGAGAGAAGAGAGATGACCTGCGGGACTCAGTGCAGAGAGAGAAGAGAGATGACCTGCGGGACTCAGTGCAGAGAGAGAAGAGAGATGACCTGCGGGACTCAGTGCAGAGAGAGAAGAGAGATGACCTGCGGGACTCAGTGCAGAGAGAGAAGAGAGATGACCTGCGGGACTCAGTGCAGAGAGAGAAGAGAGATGACCTGCGGGACTCAGTGCAGAGAGAGAAGAGAGATGACCTGCGGGACTCAGTGCAGAGAGAGAAGAGAGATGACCTGCGGGACTCAGTGCAGAGAGAGAAGAGAGATGACCTGCGGGACTCAGTGCAGAGAGAGAAGAGAGATGACCTGCGGGACTCAGTGCAGAGAGAGAAGAGAGATGACCTGCGGGACTCAGTGCAGAGAGAGAAGAGAGATGACCTGCGGGACTCAGTGCAGAAGAGAAGAGAGATGACCTGCGGACTCAGTGCAGAGAGAGAAGAGAGATGACCTGCGGGACTCAGTGCAGAGAGAGAAGAGAGATGACCTTGCGGGACTCAGTGCAGAGAGAGAAGAGAGATGACCTGCGGGACTCAGTGCAGAGAGAGAAGAGAGATGACCTGCGGGACTCAGTGCAGAGAGAGAAGAGAGATGACCTGCGGGACTCAGTGCAGAGAGAGAAGAGAGATGACCTGCGGGACTCAGTGCAGAGAGAGAAGAGAGATGACCTGCGGGACTCAGTGCAGAGAGAGAAGAGAGATGACCTGCGGGACTCAGTGCAGAGAGAGAAGAGAGATGACCTGCGGGACTCAGTGCAGAGAGAGAAGAGAGATGACCTGCGGGACTCAGTGCAGAGAGAGAGAAGAGAGAGAACCAGCGGGACTCAATGCAGAGAGAAAGAAGAGAGAGGACTAGAGGGACTCAGTGCAGAGAGAGAGAAAAGAGAGAGAACCAGCGGGACTCAGTGCAGACAGAGAGAGAAGAGAGGAGCTGCGGGACTCAGTGCAGAGAGAGAAGAGAGATGACCTGCGGGACTCAGTGCAGAGAGAGAAGAGAGATGACCTGCGGGACTCAGTGCAGAGAGAGAAGAGAGATGACCTGCGGGACTCAGTGCAGAGAGAGAAGAGAGATGACCTGCGGGACTCAGTGCAGAGAGAGAAGAGAGATGACCTGCGGGACTCAGTGCAGAGAGAGAAGAGAGATGACCTGCGGGACTCAGTGCAGAGAGAGAAGAGAGATGACCTGCGGGACTCAGTGCAGAGAGAGAAGAGAGATGACCTGCGGGACTCAGTGCAGAGAGAGAAGAGAGATGACCTGCGGGACTCAGTGCAGAGAGAGAAGAGAGATGACCTGCGGGACTCAGTGCAGAGAGAGAAGAGAGATGACCTGCGGGACTCAGTGCAGAGAGAGAAGAGAGATGACCTGCGGGACTCAGTGCAGAGAGAGAGAAGAGAGAGAACCAGCGGGACTCAATGCAGAGAGAAAGAAGAGAGAGGACTAGAGGGACTCAGTGCAGAGAGAGAGAAAAGAGAGAGAACCAGCGGGACTCAGTGCAGACAGAGAGAGAAGAGAGGAGCTGCGGGACTCAGTGCAGACAGAGAGAGAAGAGAGGAGCTGCGGGACTCAGTGCAGACAGAGAGAGAAGAGAGGAGCTGCGGGACTCAGTGCAGACAGAGAGAGAAGAGAGGAGCTGCGGGACTCAGTGCAGACAGAGAGAGAAGAGAGGACCAGCGGGACTCAGTGCAGAGAGAGAGAAAAGAGAGAGGAGCTGCAGTACTCAGTTCAGACAGAGAGAAAAGAGAGAGGAGCTGCGGGACTCAGTGCAGACAGAGAGAAAAGAGAGAGGAGCTGCGGGACTCAGTGCAGACAGAGAGAAAAGAGAGAGGAGCTGCGGGACTCAGTGCAGACAGAGAGAGAGACAGAAAGAAGAGAGAGGACCAGCGGGACTCAGTGCAGACAGAGAGAAAAGAGAGAGGAGCTGCGGGACTCAGTGCAGACAGAGAGAAAAGAGAGAGGAGCTGCGGGACTCAGTGCAGACAGAGAGAAAAGAGAGAGGAGCTGCGGGACTCAGTGCAGACAGAGAGAAAAGAGAGAGGAGCTGCGGGACTCAGTGCAGACAGAGAGAAAAGAGAGAGGAGCTGCGGGACTCAGTGCAGACAGAGAGAAAAGAGAGAGGAGCTGCGGGACTCAGTGCAGACAGAGAGAGAAGAGAGGAGCTGCGGGACTCAGTGCAGACAGAGAGAGAGACAGAAAGAAGAGAGAGGACCAGAGGGACTCAGTGCAGAAAAAGAGAAGAGAGAGGACCGGCGGGACTCAGTGCAGAGAGAGAGAAGAGAGAGGACCAGCGGGACTCAGTGCAGGGATAGAAGAGAGAGGACCAGCGGGACTCAGTGCAGAGAGAGAAGAGAGAGGACCAGAGGGACTCAGTGCAGAGAGAGAGAAAAGAGAGAGGACCAGAGGGACTCAGTGCAGACAGAGAGAAAGAGAGAGGAGCTGCGGGACTCAGTGCAGAGAGAGAGAGAAGAGAGATGACCTGCGGGACTCAGTGCAGAGAGAGAAGATTGATGACCTGCGGGACTCAGTGCAGAGAGAGAAGATTGATGACCTGCGGGACTCAGTGCAGAGAGAGAAAAGAGATGACCTGCGGGACTCAGTGCAGAGAGAGAAAAGAGATGACCTGCGGGACTCAGTGCAGAGAGAGAAGAGAGATGACCTGCGGGACTCAGTGCAGAGAGAGAAGAGAGATGACCTGCGGGACTCAGTGCAGAGAGAGAAGAGAGATGACCTGCGGGACTCAGTGCAGAGAGAGAAGAGAGATGACCTGCGGGACTCAGTGCAGAGAGAGAAGAGAGATGACCTGCGGGACTCAGTGCAGAGAGAGAAGAGAGATGACCTGCGGGACTCAGTGCAGAGAGAGAAGAGAGATGACCTGCGGGACTCAGTGCAGAGAGAGAAGAGAGATGACCTGCGGGACTCAGTGCAGAGAGAGAAGAGAGATGACCTGCGGGACTCAGTGCAGAGAGAGAAGAGAGATGACCTGCGGGACTCAGTGCAGAGAGAGAAGAGAGATGACCTGCGGGACTCAGTGCAGAGAGAGAAGAGAGATGACCTGCGGGACTCAGTGCAGAGAGAGAAGAGAGATGACCTGCGGGACTCAGTGCAGAGAGAGAAGAGAGATGACCTGCGGGACTCAGTGCAGAGAGAGAGAAGAGAGAGAACCAGCGGGACTCAGTGCAGAGAGAGAGAAGAGAGAGAACCAGCGGGACTCAGTGCAGAGAGAGAGAAGAGAACCAGCGGGACTCAGTGCAGAGAGAGAGAAAGAGAGAGAACCAGCGGGACTCAGTGCAGAGAGAGAGAAGAGAGAGAGAACCAGCGGGACTCAGTGCAGAGAGAGAGAAGAGAGAGAACCAGCGGGACTCAGTGCAGAGAGAGAGAAGAGAACCAGCGGGACTCAGTGCAGAGAGAGAGGACCAGTGGGACTCAGTGCAGAGAGAGAGAAAAGAGAGAGAACCAGCGGGACTCAGTGCAGAGAGAGAGAAAAGAGAGAGAACCAGCGGGACTCAGTGCAGACAGAGAGAAAAGAGAGAGGAGCTGCGGGACTCAGTGCAGACAGAGAGAAAAGAGAGAGGAGCTGCGGGACTCAGTGCAGACAGAGAGAGAAGAGAGGAGCTGCGGGACTCAGTGCAGAGAGAGAAGAGAGATGACCTGCGGGACTCAGTGCAGAGAGAGAGAAAAGAGAGAGAACCAGCGGGACTCAGTGCAGAGAGAGAGAAGAGAGAGAACCAGCGGGACTCAGTGCAGAGAGAGAGAAGAGAACCAGCGGGACTCAGTGCAGAGAGAGAGGACCAGTGGGACTCAGTGCAGAGAGAGAGGACCAGTGGGACTCAGTGCAGAGAGAGAGAAAAGAGAGAGAACCAGCGGGACTCAGTGCAGACAGAGAGAAAAGAGAGAGGAGCTGCAGGACTCAGGGCAGAGAGAGAGGACCAGCGGGACTCAGTGCAGAGAGAGAGAAAAGAGAGAGGAGCTGCGGGACTCAGTGCAGACAGAGAGAAAAGAGAGAGGACCAGAGGGACTCAGTGCAGAAAAAGAGGAGAGAGGGGACCGGCGGGACTCAGTGCAGAGAGAGAGAAGAGAGAGGACCAGCGGGACTCAGTGCAGAGAGAGAAGAGAGAGGACCAGAGGGACTCAGTGCAGAGAGAGAAGAGAGAGGACCAGAGGGACTCAGTGCAGAGAGAGAGAAAAGAGAGGACCTGCGGGACTCAGTGCAGAGAGAGAGAAAAGAGAGAGGAGCTGCGGGACTCAGTGCAGAGAGAGAGAAGAGGGAGGACCTGCGGGACTCAGTGCAGAGAGAGAGAAGAGAGAGGACCTGCGGGACTCAGTGCAGAGAGAGAGAGAAGAGAGATGACCTGCGGGACTCAGTGCAGAGAGAGAGAGAAGAGAGATGACCTGCGGGACTCAGTGCAGAGAGAGAAGAGAGAGGACCAGAGGGACTCAGTGCAGAGAGAGAGAAAAGAGAGGAGCTGCGGGACTCAGTGCAGAGAGAGAGAAGAGGGAGGACCTGCGGGACTCAGTGCAGAGAGAGAGAAGAGAGAGGACCTGCGGGACTCAGTGCAGAGAGAGAGAGAAGAGAGATGACCTGCGGGACTCAGTGCAGAGAGAGAGAGAAGAGAGATGACCTGCGGGACTCAGTGCAGAGAGAGAGAGAAGAGAGATGACCTGCGGGACTCAGTGCAGAGAGAGAAGATTGATGACCTGCGGGACTCAGTGCAGAGAGAGAAGATTGATGACCTGCGGGACTCAGTGCAGAGAGAGAAAAGAGATGACCTGCGGGACTCAGTGCAGAGAGAGAAAAGAGATGACCTGCGGGACTCAGTGCAGAGAGAGAAGAGAGATGACCTGCGGGACTCAGTGCAGAGAGAGAAGAGAGATGACTTGCGGGACTCAGTGCAGAGAGAGAAGAGAGATGACCTGCGGGACTCAGTGCAGAGAGAGAAGAGAGATGACCTGCGGGACTCAGTGCAGAGAGAGAAGAGAGATGACCTGCGGGACTCAGTGCAGAGAGAGAAGAGAGATGACCTGCGGGACTCAGTGCAGAGAGAGAAGAGAGATGACCTGCGGGACTCAGTGCAGAGAGAGAAGAGAGATGACCTGCGGGACTCAGTGCAGAGAGAGAAGAGAGATGACCTGCGGGACTCAGTGCAGAGAGAGAAGAGAGATGACCTGCGGGACTCAGTGCAGAGAGAGAAGAGAGATGACCTGCGGGACTCAGTGCAGAGAGAGAAGAGAGATGACCTGCGGGACTCAGTGCAGAGAGAGAAGAGAGATGACCTGCGGGACTCAGTGCAGAGAGAGAAGAGAGATGACCTGCGGGACTCAGTGCAGAGAGAGAAGAGAGATGACCTGCGGGACTCAGTGCAGAGAGAGAAGAGAGATGACCTGCGGGACTCAGTGCAGAGAGAGAAGAGAGATGACCTGCGGGACTCAGTGCAGAGAGAGAAGAGAGATGACCTGCGGGACTCAGTGCAGAGAGAGAGAAGAGAGAGAACCAGCGGGACTCAGTGCAGAGAGAAAGAAGAGAGAGGACTAGAGGGACTCAGTGCAGAGAGAGAGAAAAGAGAGAGAACCAGCGGGACTCAGTGCAGACAGAGAGAGAAGAGAGGAGCTGCGGGACTCAGTGCAGACAGAGAGAGAAGAGAGGAGCTGCGGGACTCAGTGCAGACAGAGAGAGAAGAGAGGAGCTGCGGGACTCAGTGCAGACAGAGAGAGAAGAGAGGAGCTGCGGGACTCAGTGCAGACAGAGAGAGAAGAGAGGACCAGCGGGACTCAGTGCAGAGAGAGAGAAAAGAGAGAGGATCTGCAGTACTCAGTGCAGACAGAGAGAAAAGAGAGAGGAGCTGCGGGACTCAGTGCAGACAGAGAGAAAAGAGAGAGGAGCTGCGGGACTCAGTGCAGACAGAGAGAAAAGAGAGAGGAGCTGCGGGACTCAGTGCAGACAGAGAGAGAGACAGAAAGAAGAGAGAGGACCAGCGGGACTCAGTGCAGACAGAGAGAAAAGAGAGAGGAGCTGCGGGACTCAGTGCAGACAGAGAGAAAAGAGAGAGGAGCTGCGGGACTCAGTGCAGACAGAGAGAAAAGAGAGAGGAGCTGCGGGACTCAGTGCAGACAGAGAGAAAAGAGAGAGGAGCTGCGGGACTCAGTGCAGACAGAGAGAAAAGAGAGAGGAGCTGCGGGACTCAGTGCAGACAGAGAGAAAAGAGAGAGGAGCTGCGGGACTCAGTGCAGACAGAGAGAGAAGAGAGGAGCTGCGGGACTCAGTGCAGACAGAGAGAGAGACAGAAAGAAGAGAGAGGACCAGAGGGACTCAGTGCAGAAAAAGAGAAGAGAGAGGACCGGCGGGACTCAGTGCAGAGAGAGAGAAGAGAGAGGACCAGCGGGACTCAGTGCAGGGATAGAAGAGAGAGGACCAGCGGGACTCAGTGCAGAGAGAGAAGAGAGAGGACCAGAGGGACTCAGTGCAGAGAGAGAGAAAAGAGAGAGGACCAGAGGGACTCAGTGCAGACAGAGAGAAAAGAGAGAGGAGCTGCGGGACTCAGTGCAGAGAGAGAGAGAAGAGAGATGACCTGCGGGACTCAGTGCAGAGAGAGAAGATTGATGACCTGCGGGACTCAGTGCAGAGAGAGAAGATTGATGACCTGCGGGACTCAGTGCAGAGAGAGAAAAGAGATGACCTGCGGGACTCAGTGCAGAGAGAGAAAAGAGATGACCTGCGGGACTCAGTGCAGAGAGAGAAGAGAGATGACCTGCGGGACTCAGTGCAGAGAGAGAAGAGAGATGACCTGCGGGACTCAGTGCAGAGAGAGAAGAGAGATGACCTGCGGGACTCAGTGCAGAGAGAGAAGAGAGATGACCTGCGGGACTCAGTGCAGAGAGAGAAGAGAGATGACCTGCGGGACTCAGTGCAGAGAGAGAAGAGAGATGACCTGCGGGACTCAGTGCAGAGAGAGAAGAGAGATGACCTGCGGGACTCAGTGCAGAGAGAGAAGAGAGATGACCTGCGGGACTCAGTGCAGAGAGAGAAGAGAGATGACCTGCGGGACTCAGTGCAGAGAGAGAAGAGAGATGACCTGCGGGACTCAGTGCAGAGAGAGAAGAGAGATGACCTGCGGGACTCAGTGCAGAGAGAGAAGAGAGATGACCTGCGGGACTCAGTGCAGAGAGAGAAGAGAGATGACCTGCAGGACTCAGTGCAGAGAGAGAAGAGAGATGACCTGCGGGACTCAGTGCAGAGAGAGAAGAGAGATGACCTGCGGGACTCAGTGCAGAGAGAGAAGAGAGATGACCTGCGGGACTCAGTGCAGAGAGAGAAGAGAGATGACCTGCGGGACTCAGTGCAGAGAGAGAAGAGAGATGACCTGCGGGACTCAGTGCAGAGAGAGAAGAGAGATGACCTGCGGGACTCAGTGCAGAGAGAGAGAAGAGAGAGAACCAGCGGGACTCAGTGCAGAGAGAGAGAAGAGAGAGAACCAGCGGGACTCAGTGCAGAGAGAGAGAAGAGAACCAGCGGGACTCAGTGCAGAGAGAGAGAAAAGAGAGAGAACCAGCGGGACTCAGTGCAGAGAGAGAGAAGAGAGAGAGAACCAGCGGGACTCAGTGCAGAGAGAGAGAAGAGAGAGAACCAGCGGGACTCAGTGCAGAGAGAGAGAAGAGAACCAGCGGGACTCAGTGCAGAGAGAGAGGACCAGTGGGACTCAGTGCAGAGAGAGAGAAAAGAGAGAGAACCAGCGGGACTCAGTGCAGAGAGAGAGAAAAGAGAGAGAACCAGCGGGACTCAGTGCAGACAGAGAGAAAAGAGAGAGGAGCTGCGGGACTCAGTGCAGACAGAGAGAAAAGAGAGAGGAGCTGCGGGACTCAGTGCAGACAGAGAGAGAAGAGAGGAGCTGCGGGACTCAGTGCAGAGAGAGAAGAGAGATGACCTGCGGGACTCAGTGCAGAGAGAGAGAAAAGAGAGAGAACCAGCGGGACTCAGTGCAGAGAGAGAGAAGAGAGAGAACCAGCGGGACTCAGTGCAGAGAGAGAGAAGAGAACCAGCGGGACTCAGTGCAGAGAGAGAGGACCAGTGGGACTCAGTGCAGAGAGAGAGGACCAGTGGGACTCAGTGCAGAGAGAGAGAAAAGAGAGAGAACCAGCGGGACTCAGTGCAGACAGAGAGAAAAGAGAGAGGAGCTGCAGGACTCAGGGCAGAGAGAGAGGACCAGCGGGACTCAGTGCAGAGAGAGAGAAAAGAGAGAGGAGCTGCGGGACTCAGTGCAGACAGAGAGAAAAGAGAGAGGACCAGAGGGACTCAGTGCAGAAAAAGAGGAGAGAGGGGACCAGCGGGACTCAGTGCAGAGAGAGAGAAGAGAGAGGACCAGCGGGACTCAGTGCAGAGAGAGAAGAGAGAGGACCAGAGGGACTCAGTGCAGAGAGAGAAGAGAGAGGACCAGAGGGACTCAGTGCAGAGAGAGAGAAAAGAGAGTACCTGCGGGACTCAGTGCAGAGAGAGAGAAAAGAGAGAGGAGCTGCGGGACTCAGTGCAGAGAGAGAGAAGAGAGAGGACCTGCGGGACTCAGTGCAGAGAGAGAGAGAAAAGAGATGACCTGCGGGACTCAGTGCAGAGAGAGAGAGAAGAGAGATGACCTGCGGGACTCAGTGCAGAGAGAGAAGAGAGAGGACCAGAGGGACTCAGTGCAGAGAGAGAGAAAAGAGAGGAGCTGCGGGACTCAGTGCAGAGAGAGAGAAGAGGGAGGACCTGCGGGACTCAGTGCAGAGAGAGAGAAGAGAGAGGACCTGCGGGACTCAGTGCAGAGAGAGAGAGAAGAGAGATGACCTGCGGGACTCAGTGCAGAGAGAGAGAGAAGAGAGATGACCTGCGGGACTCAGTGCAGAGAGAGAGAGAAGAGAGATGACCTGCGGGACTCAGTGCAGAGAGAGAAGATTGATGACCTGCGGGACTCAGTGCAGAGAGAGAAGATTGATGACCTGCGGGACTCAGTGCAGAGAGAGAAAAGAGATGACCTGCGGGACTCAGTGCAGAGAGAGAAAAGAGATGACCTGCGGGACTCAGTGCAGAGAGAGAAGAGAGATGACCTGCGGGACTCAGTGCAGAGAGAGAAGAGAGATGACTTGCGGGACTCAGTGCAGAGAGAGAAGAGAGATGACCTGCGGGACTCAGTGCAGAGAGAGAAGAGAGATGACCTGCGGGACTCAGTGCAGAGAGAGAAGAGAGATGACCTGCGGGACTCAGTGCAGAGAGAGAAGAGAGATGACCTGCGGGACTCAGTGCAGAGAGAGAAGAGAGATGACCTGCGGGACTCAGTGCAGAGAGAGAAGAGAGATGACCTGCGGGACTCAGTGCAGAGAGAGAAGAGAGATGACCTGCGGGACTCAGTGCAGAGAGAGAAGAGAGATGACCTGCGGGACTCAGTGCAGAGAGAGAAGAGAGATGACCTGCGGGACTCAGTGCAGAGAGAGAAGAGAGATGACCTGCGGGACTCAGTGCAGAGAGAGAAGAGAGATGACCTGCGGGACTCAGTGCAGAGAGAGAAGAGAGATGACCTGCGGGACTCAGTGCAGAGAGAGAAGAGAGATGACCTGCGGGACTCAGTGCAGAGAGAGAAGAGAGATGACCTGCGGGACTGAGTGCAGAGAGAGAAGAGAGATGACCTGCGGGACTCAGTGCAGAGAGAGAAGAGAGATGACCTGCGGGACTCAGTGCAGAGAGAGAGAAGAGAGAGAACCAGCGGGACTCAGTGCAGAGAGAAAGAAGAGAGAGGACTAGAGGGACTCAGTGCAGAGAGAGAGAAAGAGAGAGAACCAGCGGGACTCAGTGCAGACAGAGAGAGAAGAGAGGAGCTGCGGGACTCAGTGCAGACAGAGAGAGAAGAGAGGAGCTGCGGGACTCAGTGCAGACAGAGAGAGAAGAGAGGAGCTGCGGGACTCAGTGCAGACAGAGAGAGAAGAGAGGAGCTGCGGGACTCAGTGCAGACAGAGAGAGAAGAGAGGACCAGCGGGACTCAGTGCAGAGAGAGAGAAAAGAGAGAGGATCTGCAGTACTCAGTGCAGACAGAGAGAAAAGAGAGAGGAGCTGCGGGACTCAGTGCAGACAGAGAGAAAAGAGAGAGGAGCTGCGGGACTCAGTGCAGACAGAGAGAAAAGAGAGAGGAGCTGCGGGACTCAGTGCAGACAGAGAGAGAGACAGAAAGAAGAGAGAGGACCAGCGGGACTCAGTGCAGACAGAGAGAAAAGAGAGAGTAGCTGCGGGACTCAGTGCAGACAGAGAGAAAAGAGAGAGGAGCTGCGGGACTCAGTGCAGACAGAGAGAAAAGAGAGAGGAGCTGCGGGACTCAGTGCAGACAGAGAGAAAAGAGAGAGGAGCTGCGGGACTCAGTGCAGACAGAGAGAAAAGAGAGAGGAGCTGCGGGACTCAGTGCAGACAGAGAGAAAAGAGAGAGGAGCTGCGGGACTCAGTGCAGACAGAGAGAGAAGAGAGGAGCTGCGGGACTCAGTGCAGACAGAGAGAGAGACAGAAAGAAGAGAGAGGACCAGAGGGACTCAGTGCAGAAAAAGAGAAGAGAGAGGACCGGCGGGACTCAGTGCAGAGAGAGAGAAGAGAGAGGACCAGCGGGACTCAGTGCAGGGATAGAAGAGAGAGGACCAGCGGGACTCAGTGCAGAGAGAGAAGAGAGAGGACCAGAGGGACTCAGTGCAGAGAGAGAGAAAAGAGAGAGGACCAGAGGGACTCAGTGCAGACAGAGAGAAAAGAGAGAGGAGCTGCGGGACTCAGTGCAGAGAGAGAGAGAAGAGAGATGACCTGCGGGACTCAGTGCAGAGAGAGAAGATTGATGACCTGCGGGACTCAGTGCAGAGAGAGAAGATTGATGACCTGCGGGACTCAGTGCAGAGAGAGAAAAGAGATGACCTGCGGGACTCAGTGCAGAGAGAGAAAAGAGATGACCTGCGGGACTCAGTGCAGAGAGAGAAGAGAGATGACCTGCGGGACTCAGTGCAGAGAGAGAAAAGAGATGACCTGCGGGACTCAGTGCAGAGAGAGAAGAGAGATGACCTGCGGGACTCAGTGCAGAGAGAGAAGAGAGATGACCTGCGGGACTCAGTGCAGAGAGAGAAGAGAGATGACCTGCGGGACTCAGTGCAGAGAGAGAAGAGAGATGACCTGCGGGACTCAGTGCAGAGAGAGAAGAGAGATGACCTGCGGGACTCAGTGCAGAGAGAGAAGAGAGATGACCTGCGGGACTCAGTGCAGAGAGAGAAGAGAGATGACCTGCGGGACTCAGTGCAGAGAGAGAAGAGAGATGACCTGCGGGACTCAGTGCAGAGAGAGAAGAGAGATGACCTGCGGGACTCAGTGCAGAGAGAGAAGAGAGATGACCTGCGGGACTCAGTGCAGAGAGAGAAGAGAGATGACCTGCGGGACTCAGTGCAGAGAGAGAAGAGAGATGACCTGCGGGACTCAGTGCAGAGAGAGAAGAGAGATGACCTGCGGGACTCAGTGCAGAGAGAGAAGAGAGATGACCTGCGGGACTCAGTGCAGAGAGAGAAGAGAGATGACCTGCGGGACTCAGTGCAGAGAGAGAGAAGAGAGAGAACCAGCGGGACTCAGTGCAGAGAGAAAGAAGAGAGAGGACTAGAGGGACTCAGTGCAGAGAGAGAGAAAAGAGAGAGAACCAGCGTGACTCAGTGCAGACAGAGAGAGAAGAGAGGAGCTGCGGGACTCAGTGCAGACAGAGAGAGAAGAGAGGAGCTGCGGGACTCAGTGCAGAGAGAGAAGAGAGATGACCTGCGGGACTCAGTGCAGAGAGAGAGAAAGAGAGAGAACCAGCGGGACTCAGTGCAGAGAGAGAGAAGAGAGAGAACCAGCGGGACTCAGTGCAGAGAGAGAGAAGAGAACCAGCGGGACTCAGTGCAGAGAGAGAGGACCAGTGGGACTCAGTGCAGAGAGAGAGGACCAGTGGGACTCAGTGCAGAGAGAGAGAAAAGAGAGAGAACCAGCGGGACTCAGTGCAGACAGAGAGAAAAGAGAGAGGAGCTGCAGGACTCAGGGCAGAGAGAGAGGACCAGCGGGACTCAGTGCAGAGAGAGAGAAAAGAGAGAGGAGCTGCGGGACTCAGTGCAGACAGAGAGAAAAGAGAGAGGACCAGAGGGACTCAGTGCAGAAAAAGAGGAGAGAGGGGACCGGCGGGACTCAGTGCAGAGAGAGAGAAGAGAGAGGACCAGCGGGACTCAGTGCAGAGAGAGAAGAGAGAGGACCAGAGGGACTCAGTGCAGAGAGAGAAGAGAGAGGACCAGAGGGACTCAGTGCAGAGAGAGAGAAAGAGAGGACCTGCGGGACTCAGTGCAGAGAGAGAGAAAAGAGAGAGGAGCTGCGGGACTCAGTGCAGAGAGAGAGAAGAGGAGGACCTGCGGGACTCAGTGCAGAGAGAGAGAAGAGAGAGGACCTGCGGGACTCAGTGCAGAGAGAGAGAGAAGAGAGATGACCTGCGGGACTCAGTGCAGAGAGAGAAGAGAGAGGACCAGAGGGACTCAGTGCAGAGAGAGAGAAAAGAGAGGAGCTGCGGGACTCAGTGCAGAGAGAGAGAAGAGGGAGGACCTGCGGGACTCAGTGCAGAGAGAGAGAGAAGAGATATGACCTGCGGGACTCAGTGCAGAGAGAGAAGAGAGAGGACCAGAGGGACTCAGTGCAGAGAGAGAGAAAAGAGAGGAGCTGCGGGACTCAGTGCAGAGAGAGAGAAGAGGGAGGACCTGCGGGACTCAGTGCAGAGAGAGAGAAGAGAGAGGACCTGCGGGACTCAGTGCAGAGAGAGAAGAGAGAGGACCAGAGGGACTCAGTGCAGAGAGAGAGAAAGAGAGGAGCTGCGGGACTCAGTGCAGAGAGAGAGAAGAGGGAGGACCTGCGGGACTCAGTGCAGAGAGAGAGAAGAGAGAGGACCTGCGGGACTCAGTGCAGAGAGAGAGAGAAGAGAGATGACCTGCGGGACTCAGTGCAGAGAGAGAGAGAAGAGAGATGACCTGCGGGACTCAGTGCAGAGAGAGAGAGAAGAGAGATGACCTGCGGGACTCAGTGCAGAGAGAGAAGATTGATGACCTGCGGGACTCAGTGCAGAGAGAGAAGATTGATGACCTGCGGGACTCAGTGCAGAGAGAGAAAAGAGATGACCTGCGGGACTCAGTGCAGAGAGAGAAAAGAGATGACCTGCGGGACTCAGTGCAGAGAGAGAAGAGAGATGACCTGCGGGACTCAGTGCAGAGAGAGAAGAGAGATGACTTGCGGGACTCAGTGCAGAGAGAGAAGAGAGATGACCTGCGGGACTCAGTGCAGAGAGAGAAGAGAGATGACCTGCGGGACTCAGTGCAGAGAGAGAAGAGAGATGACCTGCGGGACTCAGTGCAGAGAGAGAAGAGAGATGACCTGCGGGACTCAGTGCAGAGAGAGAAGAGAGATGACCTGCGGGACTCAGTGCAGAGAGAGAAGAGAGATGACCTGCGGGACTCAGTGCAGAGAGAGAAGAGAGATGACCTGCGGGACTCAGTGCAGAGAGAGAAGAGAGATGACCTGCGGGACTCAGTGCAGAGAGAGAAGAGAGATGACCTGCGGGACTCAGTGCAGAGAGAGAAGAGAGATGACCTGCGGGACTCAGTGCAGAGAGAGAAGAGAGATGACCTGCGGGACTCAGTGCAGAGAGAGAAGAGAGATGACCTGCGGGACTCAGTGCAGAGAGAGAAGAGAGATGACCTGCGGGACTCAGTGCAGAGAGAGAAGAGAGATGACCTGCGGGACTCAGTGCAGAGAGAGAAGAGAGATGACCTGCGGGACTCAGTGCAGAGAGAGAAGAGAGATGACCTGCGGGACTCAGTGCAGAGAGAGAGAAGAGAGAGAACCAGCGGGACTCAGTGCAGAGAGAAAGAAGAGAGAGGACTAGAGGGACTCAGTGCAGAGAGAGAGAAAAGAGAGAGAACCAGCGGGACTCAGTGCAGACAGAGAGAGAAGAGAGGAGCTGCGGGACTCAGTGCAGACAGAGAGAGAAGAGAGGAGCTGCGGGACTCAGTGCAGACAGAGAGAGAAGAGAGGAGCTGCGGGACTCAGTGCAGACAGAGAGAGAAGAGAGGAGCTGCGGGACTCAGTGCAGACAGAGAGAGAAGAGAGGACCAGCGGGACTCAGTGCAGAGAGAGAGAAAAGAGAGAGGATCTGCAGTACTCAGTGCAGACAGAGAGAAAAGAGAGAGGAGCTGCGGGACTCAGTGCAGACAGAGAGAAAAGAGAGAGGAGCTGCGGGACTCAGTGCAGACAGAGAGAAAAGAGAGAGGAGCTGCGGGACTCAGTGCAGACAGAGAGAGAGACAGAAAGAAGAGAGAGGACCAGCGGGACTCAGTGCAGACAGAGAGAAAAGAGAGAGGAGCTGCGGGACTCAGTGCAGACAGAGAGAAAAGAGAGAGGAGCTGCGGGACTCAGTGCAGACAGAGAGAAAAGAGAGAGGAGCTGCGGGACTCAGTGCAGACAGAGAGAAAAGAGAGAGGAGCTGCGGGACTCAGTGCAGACAGAGAGAAAAGAGAGAGGAGCTGCGGGACTCAGTGCAGACAGAGAGAAAAGAGAGAGGAGCTGCGGGACTCAGTGCAGACAGAGAGAGAAGAGAGGAGCTGCGGGACTCAGTGCAGACAGAGAGAGAGACAGAAAGAAGAGAGAGGACCAGAGGGACTCAGTGCAGAAAAAGAGAAGAGAGAGGACCGGCGGGACTCAGTGCAGAGAGAGAGAAGAGAGAGGACCAGCGGGACTCAGTGCAGGGATAGAAGAGAGAGGACCAGCGGGACTCAGTGCAGAGAGAGAAGAGAGAGGACCAGAGGGACTCAGTGCAGAGAGAGAGAAAAGAGAGAGGACCAGAGGGACTCAGTGCAGACAGAGAGAAAAGAGAGAGGAGCTGCGGGACTCAGTGCAGAGAGAGAGAGAAGAGAGATGACCTGCGGGACTCAGTGCAGAGAGAGAAGATTGATGACCTGCGGGACTCAGTGCAGAGAGAGAAGATTGATGACCTGCGGGACTCAGTGCAGAGAGAGAAAAGAGATGACCTGCGGGACTCAGTGCAGAGAGAGAAAAGAGATGACCTGCGGGACTCAGTGCAGAGAGAGAAGAGAGATGACCTGCGGGACTCAGTGCAGAGAGAGAAGAGAGATGACTTGCGGGACTCAGTGCAGAGAGAGAAGAGAGATGACCTGCGGGACTCAGTGCAGAGAGAGAAGAGAGATGACCTGCGGGACTCAGTGCAGAGAGAGAAGAGAGATGACCTGCGGGACTCAGTGCAGAGAGAGAAGAGAGATGACCTGCGGGACTCAGTGCAGAGAGAGAAGAGAGATGACCTGCGGGACTCAGTGCAGAGAGAGAAGAGAGATGACCTGCGGGACTCAGTGCAGAGAGAGAAGAGAGAGGACCAGAGGGACTCAGTGCAGAGAGAGAGAAAGAGAGAGGACCAGAGGGACTCAGTGCAGACAGAGAGAAAAGAGAGAGGAGCTGCGGGACTCAGTGCAGAGAGAGAGAGAAGAGAGAGGACCAGCGGGACTCAGTGCAGAGAGAGAAGAGAGAGGACCAGAGGGACTCAGTGCAGAGAGAGAGAAAAGAGAGAGGACCAGAGGGACTCAGTGCAGACAGAGAGAAAAGAGAGAGGAGCTGCGGGACTCAGTGCAGAGAGAGAGAGAAGAGAGATGACCTGCGGGACTCAGTGCAGAGAGAGAAGATTGATGACCTGCGGGACTCAGTGCAGAGAGAGAAGATTGATGACCTGCGGGACTCAGTGCAGAGAGAGAAAAGAGATGACCTGCGGGACTCAGTGCAGAGAGAGAAAAGAGATGACCTGCGGGACTCAGTGCAGAGAGAGAAGAGAGATGACCTGCGGGACTCAGTGCAGAGAGAGAAGAGAGATGACTTGCGGGACTCAGTGCAGAGAGAGAAGAGAGATGACCTGCGGGACTCAGTGCAGAGAGAGAAGAGAGATGACCTGCGGGACTCAGTGCAGAGAGAGAAGAGAGATGACCTGCGGGACTCAGTGCAGAGAGAGAAGAGAGATGACCTGCGGGACTCAGTGCAGAGAGAGAAGAGAGATGACCTGCGGGACTCAGTGCAGAGAGAGAAGAGAGATGACCTGCGGGACTCAGTGCAGAGAGAGAAGAGAGATGACCTGCGGGACTCAGTGCAGAGAGAGAAGAGAGATGACCTGCGGGACTCAGTGCAGAGAGAGAAGAGAGATGACCTGCGGGACTCAGTGCAGAGAGAGAAGAGAGATGACCTGCGGGACTCAGTGCAGAGAGAGAAGAGAGATGACCTGCGGGACTCAGTGCAGAGAGAGAAGAGAGATGACCTGCGGGACTCAGTGCAGAGAGAGAAGAGAGATGACCTGCGGGACTCAGTGCAGAGAGAGAAGAGAGATGACCTGCGGGACTCAGTGCAGAGAGAGAAGAGAGATGACCTGCGGGACTCAGTGCAGAGAGAGAAGAGAGATGACCTGCGGGACTCAGTGCAGAGAGAGAAGAGAGATGACCTGCGGGACTCAGTGCAGAGAGAGAAGAGAGATGACCTGCGGGACTCAGTGCAGAGAGAGAGAAGAGAGAGACCAGCGGGACTCAGTGCAGAGAGAGAAGAAGAGAGAGGACTAGAGGGACTCAGTGCAGAGAGAGAGAAAAGAGAGAGAACCAGCGTGACTCAGTGCAGACAGAGAGAGAAGAGAGGAGCTGCGGGACTCAGTGCAGACAGAGAGAGAAGAGAGGAGCTGCGGGACTCAGTGCAGAGAGAGAAGAGAGATGACCTGCGGGACTCAGTGCAGAGAGAGAGAAAAGAGAGAGAACCAGCGGGACTCAGTGCAGAGAGAGAGAAGAGAGAGAACCAGCGGGACTCAGTGCAGAGAGAGAGAAGAGAACCAGCGGGACTCAGTGCAGAGAGAGAGGACCAGTGGGACTCAGTGCAGAGAGAGAGGACCAGTGGGACTCAGTGCAGAGAGAGAGAAAAGAGAGAGAACCAGCGGGACTCAGTGCAGACAGAGAGAAAAGAGAGAGGAGCTGCAGGACTCAGGGCAGAGAGAGAGAG
>NW_027447191.1:0-35953 GCF_038048845.1 Mixophyes fleayi | reverse complement strand
TGAATCATGAATCATGAATTGAATCATGAATCATGAATCATGAATCATGAATTGAATCATAAATCATGAATCATGAATCGAATCATAAATCATGATTCATGAATCATGAATCATGAATTGAATCATGAATCATGAATCATGAATCATGAATTGAATCATGAATCATGAATCATGAATCGAATCATGAATCATGAATCATAAATTAAATCATGAATCATGAATCATTAATCATGAATTAAATCATGAATCATGAATCATGAATTGAATCATGAATCATGAATCATTAATTGAATCATGAATCATGAATTGAATCATAAATCATGAATCATGAATCATGAATTATGAATCATGAATTGAATCATGAATCATGAATCATGAATCATGAATCATGAATCATGAATTGAATCATAAATCATGAATCATGAATTGAATCATGAATCATGAATCATGAATCGAATCATGAATCATGAATTGAATCATGAATCATGAATCATGAATTGAATCATTAATCATGAATCATGAATTGAATTATGAATCATGAATTAAATCATGAATCATGAATCATGAATCATGAATCGAATCATGAATCATGAATCGAATCATGAATCATTAATCATGAATCATGAATCATTAATCATTAATCATGAATTAAATCATGAATCATGAATCATGAATTGAATCATGAATCATGAATCATTAATTGAATCATGAATCATGAATCAAATCATAAATTATGAATCATGAATCATGAATAATGAATTGAATCATGAATCATGAATCAAATCATGAATCATGAATCATGAATTATGAATCATGAATTGAATCATGAATCATGAATTATGAATCATGAATTGAATCATGAATCATGAATCATGAATCATGAATCATGAATCGAATCATGAAACATGAATCGAATCATGAATCATGAATCGAATCATGAATCATGAATCATGAATCGAATCATGAATCATGAATCATGAATCATGAATCATGAATTGAATCATAAATCATGAATCATGAATCATGAATCATGAATCATGAATTGAATCATAAATTATGAATCATGAATCATGAATCATGAATCATGAATTATATCATGAATCATGAATTATGCATCATGAATTGAATCATGATTCATGAATCATGAATTGAATCATGAATCATAAATCGAATCCTGAATCATGAATTGAATCATGAATCTTGAATCATGAATCATGAATTTAATCATGAATCATGAATTGAATCATGAATCATGAATCATGAATCATGAATTGAATCATAAATCATGATTCATGAATCATGAATCATGAATTGAATCATGAATCTTGAATCATGAATCATGAATTGAATCATGAATCATGAATCATGAATCATGAATTGAATCATAAATCATGAATCATGAATCGAATCATAAATCATGATTCATGAATCATGAATTGAATCATGAATCATGAATCGAATCATGAATCATGAATCATTAATCATGAATTAAATCATGAATCATGAATCATGAATTGAATCATGAATCATGAATCATTAATTGAATCATGAATCATGAATCAAATCATAAATCATGAATCATGAATCATCAATTATGAATCATGAATTGAATCATGAATCATGAATTATGAATCATGAATTGAATCATGAATCATGAATCATGAATCATGAATTGAATCATAAATCATGAATCATGAATCATGAATTGAATCATAAATTATGAATCATGAATCATGAATCATAAATCATGAATTGAATCATGAATCATGAATTATGCATCATGAATTGAATCATGATTCATGAATCATGAATTGAATCATGAATCATGAATCATAAATCGAATCATGAATCATGAATTTAATTATGAATCATGAATTGAATCATGAATTATGAATCATGAATCATGAATTGAATCATAAATCATGATTCATGAATCATGAATCATGAATTGAATCATGAATCATGAATCATGAATCATGAATTGAATCATGAATCATGAATCATGAATCATGAATTGAATCATAAATCATGAATCATGAATCGAATCATAAATCATGATTCATGAATCATGAATCATGAATTGAATCATGAATCATGAATCATGAATCATGAATTGAATCATGAATCATGAATCATGAATCGAATCATGAATCATGAATCATAAATTAAATCATGAATCATGAATCATTAATCATGAATTAAATCATGAATCATGAATCATGAATTGAATCATGAATCATGAATCATTAATTGAATCATGAATCATGAATTGAATCATAAATCATGAATCATGAATCATGAATTATGAATCATGAATTGAATCATGAATCATGAATCATGAATCATGAATCATGAATCATGAATTGAATCATAAATCATGAATCATGAATTGAATCATGAATCATGAATCATGAATCGAATCATGAATCATGAATTGAATCATGAATCATGAATCATGAATTGAATCATTAATCATGAATCATGAATTGAATTATGAATCATGAATTAAATCATGAATCATGAATCATGAATCATGAATCATGAATCGAATCATGAATCATGAATCGAATCATGAATCATTAATCATGAATCATGAATCATTAATCATTAATCATGAATTAAATCATGAATCATGAATCATGAATTGAATCATGAATCATGAATCATTAATTGAATCATGAATCATGAATCGAATCATGAATCATTAATCATGAATCATGAATCATTAATCATTAATCATGAATTAAATCATGAATCATGAATCATGAATTGAATCATGAATCATGAATCATTAATTGAATCATGAATCATGAATCAAATCATAAATTATGAATCATGAATCATGAATAATGAATTGAATCATGAATCATGAATCAAATCATGAATCATGAATCATGAATTATGAATCATGAATTGAATCATGAATCATGAATTATGAATCATGAATTGAATCATGAATTATGAATCATGAATCATGAATCATGAATCATGAATTATGAATCATGAATCGAATCATGAATCATGAATCATGAATTATGCATCATGAATTGAATCATGATTCATGAATCATGAATTGAATCATGAATCTTGAATCATGAATCATGAATCATGAATTGAATCATGAATCTTGAATCATGAATCATGAATTGAATCATGAATCATGAATTGAATCATGAATCATGAATCATGAATTGAATCATGAATTATGAATCATGAATCGAATCATGAATCATGAATTGAATCATGAATCATGAATTGAGTCATTAATCATGAATCATGAATCATGAATCATGAATTGAATCATGAATCATGAATTGAATCTTGAATCATGAATCATGAATCATGAATTGAATCATGAATCATGAATCATGAATTGAATCATGAATCATGAATCATGAATTGAATCATGAATCATGAATTGAATCATGAATCATGAATCGAATCATGAATCATGAATTGAATCATGAATTGAATCATAAATCATGAATTGAATCATGAATCATGAATTGAATCATGAATCATGAATTGAATCATGAATCATGAATTGAATCATGAATCATGAATCATACATTGAATCATGAATCATGAATTGAATCATGAATCATGAATCATGAATCATGAATTGAATCATGAATCATGAATCATGAATCATGAATCATGAATTGAATCATAAATCATGAATCATGAATCAAATCATGAATCATGAATCATGAATCATGAATTGAGTCATGAATCATGAATCATGAATCGAATCATGAATCATGAATTATGAATTGAATCATAAATCATGAATCATGAATCATGAATCATGAATTGAATCATGAATCATGAATCAAATCATTAATCATGAATCATGAATCATGAATTGAATCATGAATCATGAATCATGAATTGAATCATGAATCATGAATCATGAATCATGAATCATGAATCGAATCATGAATCATTAATGATGAATCATGAATCATGAATCAAATCATGAATCATGAATCATGAATTGAATTATGAACCATGAGTTAAATCATGAATCACGAATCATGAATTAAATCATGAATCATGAATCATAAATCGAATCATGAATCATGAATTGAATCAGGATTCGAATCATGAATCATGAATCATTAATTGAATCATGAATCATGAATCATGAATCATGAATCATGAATTGAATCATTAATCATGAATTAAATCATGAATCATGAATCATGAATTGAATCATGAATCATGAATGATTAATTGAATCATGAATCATGAATCGAATCATAAATCATGAATCATGAATCATGAATCATGAATTGAATCATGAATCATGAATCAAATCATGAATCATGAATCATGAATTATGAATCATGAATTGAATCATGAATCATGAATCATGAATTGAATCATAATTCATGAATCATGAATCGAATCATAAATCATGATTCATGAATCATAAATCATGAATTGAATCATGAATCATGAATCAAATCATGAATCATTAATCATGAATCATGAATCATGAATCGAATCATGAATCATGAATCATGAATTGAATCATGAATCATGAATCATGAATCATGAATTGAATCATAAATCATGAATCATGAATCAAATCATGAATCATGAATCATGAATTGAGTCATGAATCATGAATCATGAATCGAATCATGAATCATGAATTATGAATTGAATCATAAATCATGAATCATGAATCATGAATCATGAATTGAATCATGAATCATGAATCAAATCATTAATCATGAATCATGAATTATGAATTGAATCATAAATCATGAATTGAATCATGAATCATGAATTGAATCATGAATCATGAATCAAATCATTAATCATGAATCATGAATTATGAATTGAATCATGAATCATGAATCATGAATTGAATCATGAATCATGAATCATGAATCATGAATCATGAATCATGAATCGAATCATGAATCATTAATCATGAATCATGAATCATGAATCAAATCATGAATCATGAATCATGAATCATGAATCATGAATTGAATTATGAATCATGAGTTAAATCATGAATCACGAATCATGAATTAAATCATGAATCATGAATCATAAATCGAATCATGAATCATGAATTGAATCAGGATTCGAATCATGAATCATGAATCATTAATTGAATCATAAATCATGAATCATGAATCATGAATCATGAATTAAATTATGAATCATGAATCATAATTCGAATCATGAATCATTAATCATGAATCATGAATCATGAATCATGAATCATGAATCATGAATCATTAATCATGAATTAAATCATGAATCATGAATCATGAATTGAATCATGAATCATGAATGATTAATTGAATCATGAATCATGAATCGAATCATAAATCATGAATCATGAATTATGAATCATGAATTGAATCATGAATCATGAATCATGAATTGAATCATAAATCATGAATCATGAATCGAATCATAAATCATGATTCATGAATCATGAATTGAATCATGAATCATGAATCGAATCATGAAACATTAATCATGAATCATGAATCATGAATTGAATTATGAATCATGAGTTAAATCATGAATCACGAATCATGAATTAAATCATGAATCATGAATCATAAATCGAATCATGAATCATGAATTGAATCAGGATTCGAATCATGAATCATGAATCATTAATTGAATCATAAATCATGAATCATGAATCATGAATCATGAATTAAATTATGAATCATGAATCATAATTCGAATCATGAATCATTAATCATGAATCATGAATCATGAATCATGAATCATGAATCATTAATCATGAATTAAATCATGAATCATGAATTGAATCATGAATCATGAATGATTAATTGAATCATGAATCATGAATCGAATCATAAATCATGAATCATGAATCATGAATCATGAATTGAATCATGAATCATGAATCAAATCATGAATCATGAATCATGAATTATGAATCATGAATTGAATCATGAATCATGAATCATGAATTGAATCATAAATCATGAATCATGAATCGAATCATAAATCATGATTCATGAATCATGAATTGAATCATGAATCATGAATCGAATCATGAAACATTAATCATGAATCATGAATCATGAATCGAACCATATGAATCATGAATCATGAATTAAATCATGAATCATGAATCGAATCATGAATCATTAATCATGAATCATGAATCATGAATTGAATCATGAATCATTAATCATGAATTGAATCATAAATCATGAATCATTAATTGAATCATGAATCATGAATTGAATCATAAATCATGAATCATGAATTGAATCATGAATCATGGTTCATGAATCATGAATTGAATCATAAATCATGAATCATGAATTGAATCATGAATCATGGTTCATGAATCATGAATCATGAATGATGAATCATGAATCGAATCATGAATCATGAATCATGAATCATGAATCATGAATTGAATCATGAATCATGAATCAAATCATGAATCATGAATCATGAATTATGAATCATGAATTGAATCATGAATCATGAATCATGAATTGAATCATAATTCATGAATCATGAATCGAATCATAAATCATGATTCATGAATCATAAATCATGAATTGAATCATGAATCATGAATCAAATCATGAATCATTAATCATGAATCATGAATCATGAATCGAATCATGAATCATGAATCATGAATTGAATCATGAATCATGAATCATGAATCATGAATTGAATCATAAATCATGAATCATGAATCGAATCATGAATCATGAATCATGAATTGAGTCATGAATCATGAATCATGAATCGAATCATGAATCATGAATTATGAATTGAATCATAAATCATGAATCATGAATCATGAATCATGAATTGAATCATGAATCATGAATCAAATCATTAATCATGAATCATGAATTATGAATTGAATCATAAATCATGAATTGAATCATGAATCATGAATTGAATCATGAATCATGAATCAAATCATTAATCATGAATCATGAATTGAATCATGAATCATGAATCATGAATTGAATCATGAATCATGAATCATGAATCATGAATCATGAATCATGAATCGAATCATGAATCATTAATCATGAATCATGAATCATGAATCAAATCATGAATCATGAATCATGAATCATGAATCATGAATTGAATTATGAATCATGAGTTAAATCATGAATCACGAATCATGAATTAAATCATGAATCATGAATCATAAATCGAATCATGAATCATGAATTGAATCAGGATTCGAATCATGAATCATGAATCATTAATTGAATCATAAATCATGAATCATGAATCATGAATCATGAATTAAATTATAAATCATGAATCATAATTCGAATCATGAATCATTAATCATGAATCATGAATCATGAATCATGAATCATGAATCATGAATCATGAATCATTAATCATGAATTAAATCATGAATCATGAATCATGAATTGAATCATGAATCATGAATGATTAATTGAATCATGAATCATGAATCGAATCATAAATCATGAATCATGAATCATGAATCATGAATTGAATCATGAATCATGAATCAAATCATGAATCATGAATCATGAATTATGAATCATGAATTGAATCATGAATCATGAATCATGAATTGAATCATAAATCATGAATCATGAATCGAATCATAAATCATGATTCATGAATCATGAATTGAATCATGAATCATGAATCGAATCATGAAACATTAATCATGAATCATGAATCGAACCATGAATCATGAATCATGAATTAAATCATGAATCATGAATCATGAATCGAATCATGAATCATTAATCATGAATCATGAATCATGAATTGAATCATGAATCATTAATCATGAATTGAATCATAAATCATGAATCATTAATTGAATCATGAATCATGAATTGAATCATAAATCATGAATCATGAATTGAATCATGAATCATGGTTCATGAATCATGAATCATGAATCATGAATCATGAATCGAATCATGAATCATTAATCATGAATCATGAATCATGAATCAAATCATGAATCATGAATCATGAATCATGAATCATGAATTGAATTATGAATCATGAGTTAAATCATGAATCATGAATCATAAATCGAATCATGAATCATGAATTGAATCAGGATTCGAATCATGAATCATGAATCATTAATTGAATTATGAATCATGAATCATGAATCATGAATCATGAATCATGAATTGAATCATGAATCATGAATCATGAATTAAATTATGAATCATGAATCATAATTCGAATCATGAATCATTAATCATGAATCATGAATCATGAATCATAATTCATTAATCATGAATTAAATCATGAATCATGAATCATGAATTGAATCATGAATCATGAATTGAATCATGAATCATGAATCATGAATTGAATCATGAATCATGAATCAAATCATGAATTATGAATCATGAATTGAATCATGAATCATGAATCATGAATTGAATCATAAATCATGAATCATGAATCGAATCATAAATCATGATTCATGAATCATGAATCATGAATCGAATCATGAATCATTAATCATTAATCATGAATCATTAATCATGAATTAAATCATGAATCATGAATCATGAATTGAATCATGAATCATTAATCATGAATTGAATCATAAATCATGAATCATGAATCATGAATCATGAATCATGAATTAAATCATGAATCATGAATCAAATCATGAATCATGAATTATGAATCATGAATCATGAATCATGAATCATGAATTGAATCATAAATCATGAATCATGAATCATGAATCATGAATTGAATCATAAATCATGAATCATGAATTGAATCATGAATAATGAATCATGAATCGAATCATGAATCATGAATTGAATCATGAATCATGAATTGAATCATTAATCATGAATCATGAATCATGAATCATGAATTGAATCATGAATCATGAATTGAATCTTGAATCATGAATCATGAATCATGAATTGAATCATGAATCATGAATTGAATCATGAATCATGAATCGAATCATGAATCATGAATTCAATCATGAATTGAATCATAAATCATGAATAGAATCATGAATAATGAAT
Source organism: Mixophyes fleayi (assembly GCF_038048845.1). Taxonomy (NCBI): domain Eukaryota; kingdom Metazoa; phylum Chordata; class Amphibia; order Anura; family Limnodynastidae; genus Mixophyes; species Mixophyes fleayi. The sequence continues at coordinate 26,894 of NW_027447191.1, read as the reverse complement.
TGAATGATGAATCATGAATCACGAATTGAATGATGAATCATGAATTGAATCAGGAATCGAATCATGAATTGAATCATGAATTAGGAATTGAATCATGAATCATGAATCATGAATTGAATCATAAATCATGATTCATAAATCGAATCATGAATCATGAATTGAATCATGAATCGAATCATGAATTGAGTCATGAATCATTATTTAAATCATGAATCATTAATTGAATCATGAATCATGAATCATACATTGAATCATGAATCGAATCATGAATTGAATCATGAATCATGAATTATGAATCATGAATTGAATCATGAATCATGAATAATGAATCATGAATTGAATCATGAATCATGAATCATACATTGAATCATGAATCTAATCATGAATTGAATCATGAATCATGAATTATGAATCATGAATTGAATCATGAATCATGAATAATGAATCATGAATTGAATCATGAATCATGAATTGAATCATGAATCATGAATCATAAATTGAATCATGAATCATGAATCAAATCATGAATCATGAATTGAATTATGAATAATGAATCATGATTTGAATCATGAATTGAATCATGAATCATAAATCATGAATCATGAATCATGAATTGAATCATGAATCATGAATCATAAATCATGAATTGAATCATGAATCATGAATTAAATCATGAATCATGAATTGAATCATAAATCATGAATTATGAATCGACTCATGAATTATGAATTGAATCATGAATCATGAATTGAATCATGAATCATGAATTGAATCTTGAATCATGAATCATGAATCATGAATTGAATCATGAATTGAATCTTGAATCATGAATCAAATCATGAATCATGAATCAAGAATCATGAATCGAATCATGAATCATGAATTGAATCTTGAATCATGAATCAAGAATCATAAATTGAATCATGAATCATGAATCATGAATCGAATCATGAATCATGAATCGAATCATGAATAATGAATCATGAATCATGAATCATGAATTGAATCATGAATCATGAATCATTAATCAAATCATGAATCATGAATCAAGAATCATGAATCGAATCATGAATCATGAATTGAATCATGAATCATGAATCAAGAATCATGAATTGAATCATGAATTAAATCATGAATCATGAATCATGAATCATGAATCATGAATTAAATCATGAATCATGAATTGAATCATAAATCATGAATTATGAATCGACTCATGAATTATGAATTGAATCATGAATCATGAATTGAATCATGAATCATGAATCGAATCATGAATAATGAATCATGAATCATGAATTGAATCATGAATTGAATCATGAATCATGAATCGAATCATGAATCATGAATCAAGAATCATAAATCGAATCATGAATCATGAATTGAATCTTGAATCATGAATCATGAATCATGAATTGAATCATGAATTGAATCTTGAATCATGAATCGAATCATGAATCATGAATCAATAATCATGAATCGAATCATGAATCATGAATTGAATCTTGAATCATGAATCAAGAATCATAAATTGAATCATGAATCATGAATCATGAATCGAATCATGAATCATGAATCGAATCATGAATAATGAATCATGAATCATGAATCATGAATTGAATCATGGATCATGAATCATTAATCAAATCATGAATCATGAATCAAGAATCATGAATCGAATCATGAATCATAAATTGAATCATGAATCATGAATCAAGAATCGTGAATTGAATCATGAATTGAATCATGAATCATGAATCCTGAATCATGAATTGAATCATAATTCATGAATCATTAATTGAATCATGAATCATGAATCATGAATCATGAATTGAATCATGAATCATGAATCATAAATCAAATCATGAATCATGAATTGAATCATGAATCATGAATCTTGAATCATGAATCATGAATCGAATCATGAATCATGAATCATGAAATAAATCATGAATCATGAATCATGAATCGAATCATGAATCATGAATCATGAATCATGAATCGAATCATGAATCATGAATCATGAATCATGAATCGAATCATGAATCATGAATCATGAATCATGAATCGAATCATGAATCATGAATCATGAATCATTAATCATGAATTAAATCATGAATCATAAATCATGAATCATGAATCATGAATTGAATCACGAATCATAATTTATGAATCATGAATTGAATCATGAATCATGAATTATGAATCATGAATTGAATCATGAATCATGAATCATGAATCATGAATTATGAATTGAATCATAAATTATGAATCATGAATCATGAATCATGAATTGAATCATGAATCATGAATTATGCATCATGAATTGAATCATGATTCATGAATCATGAATTGAATCATGAATCATGAATTGAATCATGAATCATGAATCATGAATCATGAATTGAATCATGAATCATGAATCATGAATTATGAATCATGAATTGAATCATGAATCATGAATCATGAATCATGAATTGAATCATAAATTATGAATCATGAATCATGAATCATGAATCATGAATCATGAATTGAATCATGAATCATGAATTATGCATCATGAATTGAATCATGATTCATGAATTATGAATTGAATCATGAATCATGAACCATAAATTGAATCATGAATCATGAATTGAATCATGAATCATGAATCTTGAATCATGAATCATGAATTGAATCATGAATCATGAATTGAATCATGAATCATGAATCATGAATTGAATCATGAATCATGAATTGAATCATGAATCATGAATCATGAATTAAATCATAAATCATGAATCATGAATCGAATCATAAATCATGATTCATGAATCATGAATTGAATCATGAATCATGAATCATGAATCATTAATTGAATCATGAATCATGAATCATGAATCGAATCATGAATCATGAATCATTAATTAAATCATGAATCATGAATCATGAATCATGAATCATTAATTAAATCATGAATCATGAATTGAATCATAAATCATGAATTATGAATCATGAATCATGAATTGAATCATGAATCGAATCATGAATTGAGTCATGAATCATTATTTAAATCATGAATCATTAATTGAATCATGAATCATGAATCATACATTGAATCATGAATCATGAATTGTATCATGAATCATGAATAATGAATCATGAATTGAATCATGAATCATGAATCAAATCATGAATCATGAATTGAATTATGAATAATGAATCATGAATTGAATCATGAATAGAATCATGAATCATGAATTATGAATCATGAACCATGAAATGAATCATGAATCATGAATCATAAATCATGAATTAAATCATGAATTGAATCATGAATCATGAATTAAATCATGAATCAAGAATTGAATCATGAATCATGAATCATGAATCGACTCATGAATTATGAATTGAATCATGAATCATGAATCATGAATTGAATCATGAATTGAATCATGAATCATGATTTAAATCATGAATCATGAATCAAGAATCATAAATCGAATCATGAATCATGAATTGAATCTTGAATCATGAATCATGAATCATGAATTGAATCATGAATTGAATCATGAATCATGAATTGAATCTTGAAACATGAATCATGAATTGAATCATGAATCGAATCATGAATCATGAATTGAATCTTGAAACATGAATCAAGAATCATAAATTGAATCATGAATCATGAATCATGAATCGAATCATGAATAATTAATCATGAATCATGAATCATGAATTGAATCATAAATCATGAATCATTAATCAAATCATGAATCATGAATCAAGAATCATGAATCTAATCATGAATCATGAATTGAATCATGAATCATGAATCAAGAATCATGAATTGAATCATGAATTGAATCATGAATTGAATCATGAATCATGAATCATGAATTGAATCATGAATCATGAATCATGAATTGAATTATGAATCATGAATCATGAATCATGAATTGAATCATGAATCATAAATCAAATCATGAATCATGAATTGAATCATGAATCATGAATCTTGAATCATGAATTGAATCATGAATCATGAATTGAATCATGAATCATGAATCATGAATCATGAATTGAATCATAAATCATGAATCATGAATCGAATCATAAATCATGAATCATGAATTGAATCATGAATCATGAATCAAATCATTAATCATGAATCATGAATTGAATCATAAATCATGAATCATGAATCGAATCATAAATCATGAATCATGAATTGAATCATGAATCATGAATCAAATCATTAATCATGAATCATGAATCGAATCATGAATCATGAATTGAATCATGAATCATGAATCAAATCATTAATCCGGAAACATGAATCATGAATCGAATCATGAATCATGAATCATGAATTAAATCATGAATCATGAATCAAATCATGAATCATTAATCATGAATCATGAATCATGAATCGAATCATGAATCATGAATCATGAATCATTAATTGAATCATGAATCATAAATCTAATCATAAATCATGAATCATGAATCATGAATCATGAATTGAATCATGAATCATGAATCAAATCATGAATCATGAATCATGAATTATGAATCATGAATTGAATCATGAATCATGAATTATGAATCATGAATTATGAATCATGAATTAAATCATGAATCATGAATCATGAATTGAATCATGAATCATGAATTGAATCATGAATCATGAATGATTAAATGAATCATGAATCAAGAATCGAATCATAAATCATGAATCATGAATCATGAATCATGAATCATGAATTGAATCATGAATCATGAATCAAATCATGAATCATGAATCATGAATTATGAATCATGAATTCAATCATTAATCATGAATCATGAATTGAATCATAAATCATGAATCATGAATCGAATCATAAATCATGATTCATGAATCATGAATCATGAATTGAATCATGAATCATGAATCGAATCATGAATCATTAATCATGAATCATGAATCATGAATCGAATCATGAATCATGAATCATGAATTGAATCATGAATCATGAATTGAATCATGAATCATGAATCATGAATCATGAATTGAATCATAAATCATGAATCATGAATCGAATCATGAATCATGAATCATGAATCATGAATCATGAATCATGAATTGAGTCATGAATCATGAATCATGAATCGAATCATGAATTATGAATTGAATCATAAATCATGAATCATGAATTGAATCATGAATCATGAATCATGAATCGAATCATGAATCATGAATTGAATCATGAATCATGAATAATGAATTGAATCATTAATCATGAATCATGAATTGAATCATGAATCATGAATTGAATCTTGAATCATGAATCATGAATCATGAATCATGAATTGAATCATGAATCATGAATCATGAATCGAATCATGAATCAAGAATCATGAATCAAATCATGAATCATGAATCATAAATCATGAATTGAATCATGAATCATGAATCATGAATCGAATCATGAATCAAATCATGAATCATGAATTGAATCATAAATCATGTATAGAATCATGAATAATGAATTGAATCATGAATCATGAATCATGAATCATGAATTGAATCATAAATCATGAATCATGAATCGAATCATAAATCATGAATCATGAATCATGAATTGAATCATGAATCATGAATCATGAATCAAATCATTAATCATGAATCATGAATCGAATCATGAATCATGAATCATGAATCGAATTATGAATCATGAATCATGAATTAAATCATGAATCATGAATCATGAATCGAATCATGAATCATTAATCATGAATCATGAATCGAATCATGAATCATGAATCCTGAATTAAATCCTGAATCATGAATCAAATCATGAATCATGAATCATAAATTATGAATCATGAATTGAATCATGAATCATGAATCATGAATCATGAATTGAATCATAAATCATGAATCATGAATCGAATCATGAATCATGAATTGAATCATGAATCATGAATTATGCATCATGAATTGAATCATGAATCTTGAATCATGAATCATGAATTGAATCATGAATCATGAATTGAATCATGAATCATGAATCATGAATTGAATCATGAATCATGAATCATGAATCGAATCATGAAACATAAATTGAATCATGAATCATGAATTGAGTCATTAATCATGAATCATGAATCATGAATCATGAATCATGAATTGAATCATGAATCATGAATTGAATTTTGAATCATGAATCATGAATCATGAATTATGAATCATGAATTGAATCATGAATCATGAATTGAATCATGAATCATGAATTGAATCATGAATTATGAATCGAATCATGAATCATGAATTGAATCATAAATTGAATCATAAATCATGAATAGAATCATGAATAATGAATTGAATCATGAATCATGAATCATGAATTGAATCATGAATCATGAATTGAATCATGAATTATGAATCGAATCATGAATCATGAATTGAATCATAAATTGAATCATAAATTATGAATAGAATCATGAATAATGAATTGAATCATGAATCATGAATCATGAATTGAATCATGAATCATGAATTGAATCATGAATCATGAATCATACATTGAATCATGAATCATGAATTGAATCATGAATCATGAATCATACATTGAATCATGAATCATGAATCATGAATCATGAATTGAATCATAAATCATGAATCATGAATCGAATCATGAATCATGAATCATGAATCATGATTTGAGTCATGAATCATGAATCATGAATCAAATCATGAATCATGAATTATGAATTGAATCATAAATCATGAATCATGAATCATGAATTATGAATTGAATCATGAATCATGAATCAAATCATGAATCATTAATCATGAATCATGAATCATGAATTGAATCATGAATCATGAATCTTGAATCGAATCATGAATCATGAATCAAATCATGAATCATGAATTGAATCATAAATTGAATCATAAATCATGAATAGAATCAAGAATAATGAATTGAATCATGAATCATGAATCATACATTGAATCATGAATCATGAATTGAATCATGAATCATGAATCATGAATCATGAATTGAATCATGAATCATGAATCATGAATCATGAATTGAATCATAAATCATGAATCATGAATCGAATCATGAATCATGAATCATGAATCATGAATCATGAATCATGAATTGAATCATAAATCATGAATCATGAATCGAATCATGAATCATGAATCATGAATCATGATTTGAGTCATGAATCATGAATCATGAATCGAATCATGAATCATGAATTATGAATTGAATCATAAATCATGAATCATGAATCATGAATCATGAATCATGAATTGAATCATGAATCATGAATCAAATCATGAATCATGAATCATGAATCATGAATTGAATCATGAATCATGAATCATGAATTGAATCATGAATCATGAATCATGAATTAAATCATGAATCATAAATCATGAATTGAATCATGAATCATGAATCGAATCATGAATCATGAATCGAATCATGAATCATGAATCATGAATCATGAATCATGAATTGAATCATGAATCATGAATCATAAATCGAATCATGAATCATGAATTGAATCAGGATTCGAATCATGAATCATGAATCATTAATTGAACCATTAATCATGAATGATGAATCATGAATCATGAATTGAATCATGAATCATGAATCATGAATTAAATCATGAATCATGAATCGAATCATGAATCATTAATCATGAATCATGAATTGAATCATGAATCATGAATCATGAATTAAATCATGAATCATGAATCGAATCATGAATCATTAATCATGAATCATGAATCATGAATCATGAATCATTAATCATGAATTAAATCATGAATCATGAATCATGAATTGAATCATGAATCATGAATCATTAATTGAATCATGAATTATGAATCGAATCATAAATCATGAATCATGAATCATGAATCATGAATTGAATCATGAATCATGAATCAAATCATGAATCATGAATCATGAATTATGAATCATGAATTGAATCATGAATCATGAATCATGAATCATGAATTGAATCATAAATTATGAATCATGAATTGAATCATGAATCATGAATTATGCATCATGAATTGAATCATGATTCATGAATCATAAATTGAATCATGAATCATGAATCATGAATTTAATTATGAATCATGAATCATAAATCGAATCATGAATCATGAATTGAATCATGAATCATGAATCATGAATCATGAATCATGAATTGAATCATAAATCATGAATCATGAATCGAATCATAAATCATGATTCATGAATCATGAATCATGAATTGAATCATGAATCATGAATCATGAATCATGAATCATGAATCGAATCATGAATCATTAATCATGAATCATGAATCATGAATCATGAATCATTAATCATGAATTAAATCATAAATCATGAATCATAAATCATGAATCATGAATCATGAATTGAATCATGAATCATGAATCAAATCATGAATCATGAATCATGAATTATGAATCATGAATTGAATCATGAATCATGAATCATGAATTGAATCATAAATCATGAATCATGAATTGAATCAAGAATCATGAATCATGAATTGAATCATGAATCATGAATTGAATATTGAATCATGAATCATGAATCATGAATTGAATCATGAATCATGAATCATGAATCGAATCATGAATCAAGAATCAAGAATCAAATCATGAATCATGAATCATGAATCATGAATTGAATCATGAATCATGAATCATGAATCGAATCATGAATCATGAATCAAATCATGAATCATGAATTGAATCATAAATCATGAATAGAATCATGAATAATGAATTGAATCATGAATCATGAATTGAATCATAAATCATGAATCATGAATCGAATCATAAATCATGAATCATGAATCATGAATTGAATCATGAATCATGAATCATGAATCAAATCATTAATCATGAATCATGAATCGAATCATGAATCATGAATCATGAATTGAATCATGAATCATGAATCATGAATTGAATCATGAATCATGAATCATGAATCGAATCATGAATCATGAATCATGAATTAAATCATGAATCATGAATCATGAATCGAATCATGAATCATTAATCATGAATCATGAATCATGAATCGAATCATGAATCATGAATCCTAAATTAAATCCTGAATCATGAATCAAATCATGAATCATGAATCATGAATTATGAATCATGAATTGAATCATGAATCATGAATTATGAATCATGAATTGAATCATGAATCGAATCATGAATCATGAATTGAATCATAAATCATGAATCATGAATCGAATCATGAATCATGAATCATGAATCATGAATTGAATCATTAATCATGAACTATGCATCATGAATTGAATCATGAATCTTAAATCATGAATCATGAATTATGCATCATGAATTGAATCATGAATCTTGAATCATGAATCATGAATTGAATCATGAATCATGAATTGAATCATGAATCATGAATCATGAATTGAATCATGAATCATGAATCATGAATCGAATCATGAAACATGAATTGAATCATGAATCATGAATTGAGTCATTAATCATGAATCATGAATCATGAATCATGAATCATGAATTGAATCATGAATCATGAATTGAATTTTGAATCATGAATCATGAATCATGAATTATGAATCATGAATTGAATCATGAATCATGAATTGAATCATGAATCATGAATTGAATCATGAATTATGAATCGAATCATGAATCATGAATTGAATCATAAATTGAATCATAAATCATGAATAGAATCATGAATAATGAATTGAATCATGAATCATGAATCATGAATTGAATCATGAATCATGAATTGAATCATGAATTATGAATCGAATCATGAATCATGAATTGAATCATAAATTGAATCATAAATCATGAATAGAATCATGAATAATGAATTGAATCATGAATCATGAATCATGAATTGAATCATGAATCATGAATTGAATCATGAATCATGAATCATACATTGAATCATGAATCATGAATTGAATCATGAATCATGAATCATGAATTGAATCATGAATCATGAATCATGAATCATAAATTGAATCATAAATCATGAATCATGAATCGAATCATGAATCATGAATCATGAATCATGATTTGAGTCATGAATCATGAATCATGAATCGAATCATGAATCATGAATTATGAATTGAATCATAAATCATGAATTATGAATTGAATCATGAATCATGAATCAAATCATGAATCATGAATCATGAATCATGAATTGAATCATGAATCATGAATCATGAATTGAATCATGAATCATGAATCATGAATTAAATCATGAATCATGAATCATGAATCATGAATCGAATCATTAATCATTAATCATGAATCATGAATCATGAATCGAATCATGAATCATGAATCATAAATCATGAATCATGAATTGAATCATAAATCATGAATCATGAATCGAATCATGAATCATGAATCATGAATCATGAATCATGAATTGAATCATGAATCATGAATTATGCATCATGAATTGAATCATGAATCTTGAATCATGAATCATGAATTGAATCATGAATCATGAATTGAATCATGAATCATGAATTGAATCATGAATCATGAATCATGAATTGAATCATGAATCATAATTCGAATCATGAAACATGAATTGTATCATGAATCATGAATCATGAATTGAGTCATTAATCATGAATCATGAATCATGAATCATGAATTGAATCATGAATCATGAATTGAATCTTGAATCATTAATCATGAATCATGAATCATGAATTGAATCATGAATCATGAATCTTGAATCGAATCATGAATCATGAATCAAATCATGAATCATGAATTGAATCGTAAATTGAATCATAAATCATGAATAGAATCAAGAATAATGAATTGAATCATGAATCATGAATCATACATTGAATCATGAATCATGAATTGAATCATGAATCATGAATCATGAATCATGAATTGAATCATGAATCATGAATCATGAATCATGAATTGAATCATAAATCATGAATCATGAATCGAATCATGAATCATGAATCATGAATCATGAATCATGAATCATGAATTGAATCATAAATCATGAATCATGAATCGAATCATGAATCATGAATCATGAATCATGATTTGAGTCATGAATCATGAATCATGAATCGAATCATGAATCATGAATTATGAATTGAATCATAAATCATGAATCATGAATCATGAATCATGAATCATGAATTGAATCATGAATCATGAATCAAATCATGAATCATGAATCATGAATCATGAATCATGAATTGAATCATGAATCATGAATCATGAATTGAATCATGAATCATGAATTAAATCATGAATCATAAATCATGAATCGAATCATGAATCATGAATCGAATCATGAATCATGAATCATGAATCGAATCATGAATCATGAATCGAATCATGAATCATGAATCATGAATCATGAATCATGAATTGAATCATGAATCATGAATCATAAATCGAATTATGAATCATGAATTGAATCAGGATTCGAATCATGAATCATGAATCATTAATTGAACCATTAATCATGAATGATGAATCATGAATCATGAATTGAATCATGAATTAAATCATGAATCATGAATCGAATCATGAATCATTAATCATGAATCATGATTTGAATCATGAATCATGAATCATGAATTAAATCATGAATCATGAATCATGAATCATTAATCATTAATCATTAATCATGAATTAAATCATGAATCATGAATCATGAATTGAATCATGAATCATGAATCATTAATAGAATCATGAATTATGAATCGAATCATAAATCATGAATCATGAATCATGAATCATGAATCATGAATTGAATCATGAATCATGAATTGAATCATGAATCATGAATCATGAATTGAATCATAAATCATGAATCATGAATCGAATCATAAATCATGATTCATGAATCATGAATTGAATCATAAATCATGAATCATGAATCATTAATTGAATCATGAATCATGAATCATGAATCGAATCATGAATCATGAATCATGAATTAAATCATGAATCATGAATCATGAATCATTAATTAAATCATGAATCATGAATTGAATCATAAATCATGAATTATGAATCATGAATCATGAATTGAATCATGAATCATGAATCATGAATTGAAACATGAATCATGATTCATAAATCGAATCATGAATCATGAATTGAATCATGAATCGAATCATGAATTGAGTCATGAATCATTATTTAAATCATGAATCATTAATTGAATCATGAATCATGAATCATACATTGAATCATGAATCATGAATTGTATCATGAATCATGAATTATGAATCATGAATTGAATCATGAATCATGAATAATGAATCATGAATTGAATCATGAATCATGAATCAAATCATGAATCATGAATTGAATTATGAATAATGAATCATGAATTGAAACATGAATAGAATCATGAATCATGAATTATGAATCATGAACCATGAATTGAATCATGAATCATGAATCATAAATCATGAATTAAATCATGAATTGAATCATGAATCATGAATTAAATCATGAATCAAGAATTGAATCATGAATCATGAATCATGAATCGACTCATGAATTATGAATTGAATCATGAATCATGAATCATGAATCATGAATTGAATCATGAATTGAATCATGAATCATGATTTAAATCATGAATCATGAATCAAGAATCATAAATCGAATCATGAATCATGAATTGAATCTTGAATCATGAATCATGAATCATGAATTGAATCATGAATTGAATCATGAATCATGAATTGAATCAAGAATTATGAATCGAATCATGAATCATGAATTGAATCTTGAAACATGAATCAAGAATCATAAATTGAATCATGAATCATGAATCTAATCATGAATAATGAATCATGAATCATGAATCGAATCATAAATCATGAATCATTAATCAAATCATGAATCATGAATCAAGAATCATGAATCGAATCATGAATCATGAATTGAATCATGAATCATGAATCAAGAATCATGAATTGAATCATGAATTGAATCATAAATTGAATCATGAATCATGAATCATGAATTGAATTATGAATCATGAATCATGAATCATGAATTGAATCATGAATCATAAATCAAATCATGAATCATGAATCGAATCATGAATCATGAATCATGAATCATGAATTGAATCATGAATCATGAATCATAAATCGAATTATGAATCATGAATTGAATCAGGATTCGAATCATGAATCATGAATCATTAATTGAACCATTAATCATGAATGATGAATCATGAATCATGAATTGAATCATGAATCATGAATCATGAATTAAATCATGAATCATGAATCGAATCATGAATCATTAATCATGAATCATGAATTGAATCATGAATCATGAATCATGAATTAAATCATGAATCATGAATCGAATCATGAATCATTAATCATGAATCATGAATCATGAATCATGAATCATGAATCATGAATCATTAATCATTAATCATGAATTAAATCATGAATCATGAATCATGAATTGAATCATGAATCATGAATCATTAATAGAATCATGATTTATGAATCGAATCATAAATCATGAATCATGAATCATGAATCATGAATCATGAATTGAATCATGAATCATGAATTGAATCATGAATCATGAATCATGAATTGAATCATAAATCATGAATCATGAATCGAATCATAAATCATGATTCATGAATCATGAATTGAATCATAAATCATGAATCATGAATCATTAATTGAATCATGAATCATGAATCATGAATCGAATCATGAATCATGAATCATGAATTAAATCATGAATCATGAATCATGAATCATGAATCATTAATTAAATCATGAATCATGAATTGAATCATAAATCATGAATTATGAATCATGAATCATGAATTGAATCATGAATCATGAATCATGAATTGAAACATGAATCATGATTCATAAATCGAATCATGAATCATGAATTGAATCATGAATCGAATCATGAATTGAGTCATGAATCATTATTTAAATCATGAATCATTAATTGAATCATGAATCATGAATCATACATTGAATCATGAATCATGAATTGTATCATGAATCATGAATTATGAATCATGAATTGAATCATGAATCATGAATAATGAATCATGAATTGAATCATGAATCATGAATCAAATCATGAATCATGAATTGAATTATGAATAATGAATCATGAATTGAAACATGAATAGAATCATGAATCATGAATTATGAATCATGAACCATGAATTGAATCATGAATCATAAATCATGAATTAAATCATGAATTGAATCATGAATAATGAATCATGAATTGAAACATGAATAGAATCATGAATCATGAATTATGAATCATGAATCATTATTTAAATCATGAATCATTAATTGAATCATGAATCATGAATCATACATTGAATCATGAATCATGAATTGTATCATGAATCATGAATTATGAATCATGAATTGAATCATGAATCATGAATAATGAATCATGAATTGAATCATGAATCATGAATCAAATCATGAATCATGAATTGAATTATGAATAATGAATCATGAATTGAAACATGAATAGAATCATGAATCATGAATTATGAATCATGAACCATGAATTGAATCATGAATCATGAATCATAAATCATGAATTAAATCATGAATTGAATCATGAATCATGAATTAAATCATGAATCAAGAATTGAATCATGAATCATGAATCATGAATCGACTCATGAATTATGAATTGAATCATGAATCATGAATCATGAATCATGAATTGAATCATGAATTGAATCATGAATCATGATTTAAATCATGAATCATGAATCAAGAATCATAAATCGAATCATGAATCATGAATTGAATCTTGAATCATGAATCATGAATCATGAATTGAATCATGAATTGAATCATGAATCATGAATTGAATCAAGAATTATGAATCGAATCATGAATCATGAATTGAATCTTGAAACATGAATCAAGAATCATAAATTGAATCATGAATCATGAATCTAATCATGAATAATGAATCATGAATCATGAATCATGAATTGAATCATAAATCATGAATCATTAATCAAATCATGAATCATGAATCAAGAATCATGAATCGAATCATGAATCATGAATTGAATCATGAATCATGAATCAAGAATCATGAATTGAATCATGAATTGAATCATAAATTGAATCATGAATCATGAATCATGAATTGAATTATGAATCATGAATCATGAATCATGAATTGAATCATGAATCATAAATCAAATCATGAATCATGAATCGAATCATGAATCATGAATCATGAATCATGAATCATGAATTGAATCATGAATCATGAATCATAAATCGAATTATGAATCATGAATTGAATCAGGATTCGAATCATGAATCATGAATCATTAATTGAACCATTAATCATGAATGATGAATCATGAATCATGAATTGAATCATGAATCATGAATCATGAATTAAATCATGAATCATGAATCGAATCATGAATCATTAATCATGAATCATGAATTGAATCATGAATCATGAATCATGAATTAAATCATGAATCATGAATCGAATCATGAATCATTAATCATGAATCATGAATCATGAATCATGAATCATGAATCATTAATCATTAATCATGAATTAAATCATGAATCATGAATCATGAATTGAATCATGAATCATGAATCATTAATAGAATCATGAATTATGAATCGAATCATAAATCATGAATCATGAATCATGAATCATGAATTGAATCATGAATCATGAATCATGAATTGAATCATAAATCATGAATCATGAATCGAATCATAAATCATGATTCATGAATCATGAATTGAATCATAAATCATGAATCATGAATCATTAATTGAATCATGAATCATGAATCATGAATCGAATCATGAATCATGAATCATGAATTAAATCATGAATCGAATCATGAATCATGAATCATGAATTAAATCATGAATCATGAATCATGAATCATGAATCATTAATTAAATCATGAATCATGAATTGAATCATAAATCATGAATTATGAATCATGAATCATGAATTGAATCATGAATCATGAATCATGATTCATAAATCGAATCATGAATCATGAATTGAATCATGAATCGAATCATGAATTGAGTCATGAATCATTATTTAAATCATGAATCATTAATTGAATCATGAATCATGAATCATACATTGAATCATGAATCATGAATTGTATCATGAATCATGAATTATGAATCATGAATTGAATCATGAATCATGAATAATGAATCATGAATTGAATCATGAATCATGAATCAAATCATGAATCATGAATTGAATTATGAATAATGAATCATGAATTGAAACATGAATAGAATCATGAATCATGAATTATGAACCATGAATTGAATCATGAATCATAAATCATGAATTAAATCATGAATTGAATCATGAATCATGAATTAAATCATGAATCATGAATTAAATCATGAATCAAGAATTGAATCATGAATCATGAATCATGAATCGACTCATGAATTATGAATTGAATCATGAATCATGAATCATGAATTGAATCATGAATTGAATCATGAATCATGATTTAAATCATGAATCATGAATCAAGAATCATAAATCGAATCATAAATCATGAATTGAATCTTGAATCATGAATCATGAATCATGAATTGAATCATGAATTGAATCATGAATCATGAATTGAATCAAGAATTATGAATCGAATCATGAATCATGAATTGAATCTTGAAACATGAATCAAGAATCATAAATTGAATCATCAATCATGAATCTAATCATGAATAATGAATCATGAATCATGAATCATGAATTGAATCATAAATCATGAATCATTAATCAAATCATGAATCATGAATCAAGAATCATGAATCGAATCATGAATCATGAATTGAATCATGAATCATGAATCAAGAATCATGAATTGAATCATGAATTGAATCATAAATTGAATCATGAATCATGAATCATGAATTGAATTATGAATCATGAATCATGAATCATGAATTGAATCATGAATCATAAATCAAATCATGAATCATGAATTGAATCATGAATCTTGAATCATGAATCATGAATTGAATCATGAATCATGAATTGAATCATGAATCATGAATTGAATCATAAATCATGAATCATGAATCGAATCATAAATCATGAATCATGAATTGAATCATGAATCATGAATCAAATCATTAATCATGAATCATGAATTGAATCATAAATCATGAATCATGAATCGAATCATAAATCATGAATCATGAATTGAATCATGAATCATGAATCAAATCATTAATCATGAATCATGAATCGAATCATGAATCATGAATCATGAATTGAATCATGAATCATGAATCAAATCATTAATCCGGAAACATGAATCATGAATCGAATCATGAATCATGAATCATGAATTAAATCATGAATCATGAATCAAATCATGAATCATTAATCATGAATCATGAATCATGAATCGAATCATGAATCATGAATCATGAATCTCAAATTGAATCATGAATCATAAATCGAATCATAAATCATGAATCATGAATCATAATTCATGAATTGAATCATGAATCATGAATAAAATCATGAATCATGAATCATGAATTATGAATCATGAATTGAATCATGAATCATGAATTATGAATCATGAATTATGAATCATGAATTAAATCATGAATCATGAATCATGAATTGAATCATGAATCATGAATTGAATCATGAATCATGAATGATTAAATGAATCATGAATCGAATCATAAATCATGAATCATGAATCATGAATCATGAATTGAATCATGAATCATGAATCAAATCATGAATCATGAATCATGAATTATGAATCATGAATTCAATCATTAATCATGAATCATGAATTGAATCATAAATCATGAATCATGAATCGAATCATAAATCATGATTCATGAATCATGAATCATGAATTGAATCATGAATCATGAATCGAATCATGAATCATTAATCATGAATCATGAATCATGAATCGAATCATGAATCATGAATCATGAATTGAATCATGAATCATGAATTGAATCATGAATCATGAATCATGAATTGAATCATAAATCATGAATCATGAATCGAATCATGAATCATGAATCATGAATCATGAATCATGAATTGAGTCATGAATCATGAATCATGAATCGAATCATGAATCATGAATTATGAATTGAATCATAAATCATGAATCATGAATTGAATCATGAATCATGAATCATGAATCGAATCATGAATCATGAATTGAATCATGAATCATGAATAATGAATTGAATCATTAATCATGAATCATGAATCATGAATTGAATCATGAATCATGAATTGAATCTTGAATCATGAATCATGAATCATGAATCATGAATTGAATCATGAATCATGAATCATGAATCGAATCATGAATCAAGAATCATGAATCAAATCATGAATCATGAATCATGAATCATGAATTGAATCATAAATTGAATCATAAATCATGAATAGAATCATGAATAATGAATTGAATCATGAATCATGAATCATGAATTGAATCATGAATCATGAATTGAATCATGAATTATGAATCGAATCATGAATCATGAATTGAATCATAAATTGAATCATAAATCATGAATAGAATCATGAATAATGAATTGAATCATGAATCATGAATCATGAATTGAATCATGAATCATGAATTGAATCATGAATCATGAATCATACATTGAATCATGAATCATGAATTGAATCATGAATCATGAATCATGAATTGAATCATGAATCATGAATCATGAATCATGAATTGAATCATAAATCATGAATCATGAATCGAATCATGAATCATGAATCATGAATCATGATTTGAGTCATGAATCATGAATCATGAATCGAATCATGAATCATGAATTATGAATTGAATCATAAATCATGAATCATGAATCATGAATTATGAATCATGAATCATGAATTGAATCATGAATCATGAATCAAATCATGAATCATGAATCATGAATCATGAATTGAATCATGAATCATGAATCATGAATTGAATCATGAATCATGAATCATGAATTAAATCATGAATCATAAATCATGAATTGAATCATGAATCATGAATCGAATCATGAATCATGAATCGAATCATGAATCATGAATCATGAATCATGAATCATGAATTGAATCATGAATCATGAATCATAAGTCGAATCATGAATCATGAATTGAATCAGGATTCGAATCATGAATCATGAATCATTAATTGAACCATTAATCATGAATGATGAATCATGAATCATGAATTGAATCATGAATCATGAATCATGAATTAAATCATGAATCATGAATCGAATCATGAATCATTAATCATGAATCATGAATTGAATCATGAATCATGAATCATGAATTAAATCATGAATCATGAATCGAATCATGAATCATTAATCATGAATCATTAATCATGAATTAAATCATGAATCATGAATCATGAATTGAATCATGAATCATGAATCATTAATTGAATCATGAATTATGAATCGAATCATAAATCATGAATCATGAATCATGAATCATGAATCATGAATTGAATCATAAATTATGAATCATGAATCATGAATTGAATCATGAATCATGAATTATGCATCATGAATTGAATCATGATTCATGAATCATAAATTGAATCATGAATCATGAATCATGAATTTAATTATGAATCATAATTCATAAATCGAATCATGAATCATGAATTGAATCATGAATCATGAATCATGAATCATGAATCATGAATTGAATCATAAATCATGAATCATGAATCAAATCATAAATCATGATTCATGAATCATGAATCATGAATTGAATCATGAATCATGAATCATGAATCATGAATCATGAATCGAATCATGAATCATTAATCATGAATCATGAATCATGAATCATGAATCATTAATCATGAATTAAATCATAAATCATGAATCATGAATCATGAATCATGAATCATGAATTGAATCATGAATCATGAATCAAATCATGAATCATGAATCATGAATTATGAATCATGAATTGAATCATGAATCATGAATCATGAATTGAATCATAAATCATGAATCATGAATTGAATCATGAATCATGAATCATGAATCGAATCATGAATCATGAATTGAATCATGAATCATGAATAATGAATTGAATCATTACTCATGAATCATGAATCATGAATTGAATCATGAATCATGAATTGAATATTGAATCATGAATCATGAATCATGAATCATGAATTGAATCATGAATCATGAATCATGAATCATGAATCGAATCATGAATCAAGAATCAAGAATCAAATCATGAATCATGAATCATGAATCATGAATTGAATCATGAATCATGAATCATGAATCGAATCATGAATCATGAATCAAATCATGAATCATGAATTGAATCATAAATCATGAATAGAATCATGAATAATGAATTGAATCATGAATCATGAATTGAATCATAAATCATGAATCATGAATCAAATCATAAATCATGAATCATGAATCATGAATTGAATCATGAATCATGAATCATGAATCAAATCATTAATCATGAATCATGAATCGAATCATGAATCATGAATCATGAATTGAATCATGAATCATGAATTATGCATCATGAATTGAATCATGAATCTTGAATCATGAATCATGAATTGAATCATGAATCATGAATTGAATCATGAATCATGAATCATGAATTGAATCATGAATCATGAATCATGAATCGAATCATGAAACATGAATTGAATCATGAATCATGAATCATGAATTGAGTCATTAATCATGAATCATGAATCATGAATCATGAATTGAATCATGAATCATGAATTGAATCTTGAATCATTAATCATGAATCATGAATCATTTATTGAATCATGAATCATGAATCTTGAATCGAATCATGAATCATGAATCAAATCATGAATCATGAATTGAATCATAAATTGAATCATAAATCATGAATAGAATCAAGAATAATGAATTGAATCATGAATCATGAATCATACATTGAATCATGAATCATGAATTGAATCATGAATCATGAATCATGAATCATGAATTGAATCATGAATCATGAATCATGAATCATGAATTGAATCATAAATCATGAATCATGAATCGAATCATAAATCATGAATCATGAATTGAATCATGAATCATGAATCAAATCATTAATCATGAATCATGAATTGAATCATAAATCATGAATCATGAATCGAATCATAAATCATGAATCATGAATTGAATCATGAATCATGAATCAAATCATTAATCATGAATCATGAATCGAATCATGAATCATGAATCATGAATTGAATCATGAATCATGAATCAAATCATTAATCCAGAAACATGAATCATGAATCGAATCATGAATCATGAATCATGAATTAAATCATGAATCATGAATCAAATCATGAATCATTAATCATGAATCATGAATCATGAATCGAATCATGAATCATGAATCATGAATCATTAATTGAATCATGAATCATAAATCGAATCATAAATCATGAATCATGAATCATGAATTGAATCATGAATCATGAATCAAATCATGAATCATGAATCATGAATTATGAATCATGAATTGAATCATGAATCATGAATTATGAATCATGAATTATGAATCATGAAATAAATCATGAATCATGAATCATGAATTGAATCATGAATCATGAATTGAATCATGAATCATGAATGATTAAATGAATCATGAATAAAGAATCGAATCATAAATCATGAATCATGAATCATGAATCATGAATCATGAATTGAATCATGAATCATGAATCAAATCATGAATCATGAATCATGAATTATGAATCATGAATTCAATCATTAATCATGAATCATGAATTGAATCATAAATCATGAATCATGAATCGAATCATAAATCATGATTCATGAATCATGAATTGAATCATGAATCATGAATCGAATCATGAATCATTAATCATGAATCATGAATCATGAATCGAATCATGAATCATGAATCATGAATTGAATCATGAATCATGAATTGAATCATGAATCATGAATCATGAATCATGAATTGAATCATAAATCATGAATCATGAATCGAATCATGAATCATGAATCATGAATCATGAATCATGAATTGAGTCATGAATCATGAATCATGAATCGAATCATGAATCATGAATTATGAATTGAATCATAAATCATGAATCATGAATTGAATCATGAATCATGAATCATGAATCGAATCATGAATCATGAATTGAATCATGAATCATGAATAATGAATTGAATCATTAATCATGAATCATGAATCATGAATTGAATCATGAATCATGAATTGAATCTTGAATCATGAATCATGAATCATGAATCATGAATTGAATCATGAATCATGAATCATGAATCGAATCATGAATCAAGAATCATGAATCAAATCATGAATCATGAATCATAAATCATGAATTGAATCATGAATCATGAATCGAATCATGAATCATGAATCGAATCATGAATCATGAATCATGAATCATGAATCATGAATTGAATCATGAATCATGAATCATAAGTCGAATCATGAATCATGAATTGAATCAGGATTCGAATCATGAATCATGAATCATTAATTGAACCATTAATCATGAATGATGAATCATGAATCATGAATTGAATCATGAATCATGAATCATGAATTAAATCATGAATCATGAATCGAATCATGAATCATTAATCATGAATCATGAATTGAATCATGAATCATGAATCATGAATTAAATCATGAATCATGAATCGAATCATGAATCATTAATCATGAATCATTAATCATGAATTAAATCATGAATCATGAATCATGAATTGAATCATGAATCATGAATCATTAATTGAATCATGAATTATGAATCGAATCATAAATCATGAATCATGAATCATGAATCATGAATCATGAATTGAATCATAAATTATGAATCATGAATCATGAATTGAATCATGAATCATGAATTATGCATCATGAATTGAATCATGATTCATGAATCATAAATTGAATCATGAATCATGAATCATGAATTTAATTATGAATCATAATTCATAAATCGAATCATGAATCATGAATTGAATCATGAATCATGAATCATGAATCATGAATCATGAATTGAATCATAAATCATGAATCATGAATCAAATCATAAATCATGATTCATGAATCATGAATCATGAATTGAATCATGAATCATGAATCATGAATCATGAATCATGAATCGAATCATGAATCATTAATCATGAATCATGAATCATGAATCATGAATCATTAATCATGAATTAAATCATAAATCATGAATCATGAATCATGAATCATGAATCATGAATTGAATCATGAATCATGAATCAAATCATGAATCATGAATCATGAATTATGAATCATGAATTGAATCATGAATCATGAATCATGAATTGAATCATAAATCATGAATCATGAATTGAATCATGAATCATGAATCATGAATCGAATCATGAATCATGAATTGAATCATGAATCATGAATAATGAATTGAATCATTACTCATGAATCATGAATCATGAATTGAATCATGAATCATGAATTGAATATTGAATCATGAATCATGAATCATGAATCATGAATTGAATCATGAATCATGAATCATGAATCATGAATCGAATCATGAATCAAGAATCAAGAATCAAATCATGAATCATGAATCATGAATCATGAATTGAATCATGAATCATGAATCATGAATCGAATCATGAATCATGAATCAAATCATGAATCATGAATTGAATCATAAATCATGAATAGAATCATGAATAATGAATTGAATCATGAATCATGAATTGAATCATAAATCATGAATCATGAATCAAATCATAAATCATGAATCATGAATCATGAATTGAATCATGAATCATGAATCATGAATCAAATCATTAATCATGAATCATGAATCGAATCATGAATCATGAATCATGAATTGAATCATGAATCATGAATTATGCATCATGAATTGAATCATGAATCTTGAATCATGAATCATGAATTGAATCATGAATCATGAATTGAATCATGAATCATGAATCATGAATTGAATCATGAATCATGAATCATGAATCGAATCATGAAACATGAATTGAATCATGAATCATGAATCATGAATTGAGTCATTAATCATGAATCATGAATCATGAATCATGAATTGAATCATGAATCATGAATTGAATCTTGAATCATTAATCATGAATCATGAATCATTTATTGAATCATGAATCATGAATCTTGAATCGAATCATGAATCATGAATCAAATCATGAATCATGAATTGAATCATAAATTGAATCATAAATCATGAATAGAATCAAGAATAATGAATTGAATCATGAATCATGAATCATACATTGAATCATGAATCATGAATTGAATCATGAATCATGAATCATGAATCATGAATTGAATCATGAATCATGAATCATGAATCATGAATTGAATCATAAATCATGAATCATGAATCGAATCATAAATCATGAATCATGAATTGAATCATGAATCATGAATCAAATCATTAATCATGAATCATGAATTGAATCATAAATCATGAATCATGAATCGAATCATAAATCATGAATCATGAATTGAATCATGAATCATGAATCAAATCATTAATCATGAATCATGAATCGAATCATGAATCATGAATCATGAATTGAATCATGAATCATGAATCAAATCATTAATCCAGAAACATGAATCATGAATCGAATCATGAATCATGAATCATGAATTAAATCATGAATCATGAATCAAATCATGAATCATTAATCATGAATCATGAATCATGAATCGAATCATGAATCATGAATCATGAATCATTAATTGAATCATGAATCATAAATCGAATCATAAATCATGAATCATGAATCATGAATTGAATCATGAATCATGAATCAAATCATGAATCATGAATCATGAATTATGAATCATGAATTGAATCATGAATCATGAATTATGAATCATGAATTATGAATCATGAAATAAATCATGAATCATGAATCATGAATTGAATCATGAATCATGAATTGAATCATGAATCATGAATGATTAAATGAATCATGAATAAAGAATCGAATCATAAATCATGAATCATGAATCATGAATCATGAATCATGAATTGAATCATGAATCATGAATCAAATCATGAATCATGAATCATGAATTATGAATCATGAATTCAATCATTAATCATGAATCATGAATTGAATCATAAATCATGAATCATGAATCGAATCATAAATCATGATTCATGAATCATGAATTGAATCATGAATCATGAATCGAATCATGAATCATTAATCATGAATCATGAATCATGAATCGAATCATGAATCATGAATCATGAATTGAATCATGAATCATGAATTGAATCATGAATCATGAATCATGAATCATGAATTGAATCATAAATCATGAATCATGAATCGAATCATGAATCATGAATCATGAATCATGAATCATGAATTGAGTCATGAATCATGAATCATGAATCGAATCATGAATCATGAATTATGAATTGAATCATAAATCATGAATCATGAATTGAATCATGAATCATGAATCATGAATCGAATCATGAATCATGAATTGAATCATGAATCATGAATAATGAATTGAATCATTAATCATGAATCATGAATCATGAATTGAATCATGAATCATGAATTGAATCTTGAATCATGAATCATGAATCATGAATCATGAATTGAATCATGAATCATGAATCATGAATCGAATCATGAATCAAGAATCATGAATCAAATCATGAATCATGAATCATAAATCATGAATTGAATCATGAATCATGAATCATGAATCGAATCATGAATCATGAATCAAATCATGAATCATGAATTGAATCATAAATCATGTATAGAATCATGAATAATGAATTGAATCATGAATCATGAATCATGAATCATGAATTGAATCATAAATCATGAATCATGAATCGAATCATAAATCATGAATCATGAATCATGAATTGAATCATGAATCATGAATCAAATCATTAATCATGAATCATGAATCGAATCATGAATCATGAATCATGAATTGAATCATGAATCATGAATCAAATCATTAATCATGAATCATGAATCATGAATCAAATTATGAATCATGAATCATGAATTAAATCATGAATCATGAATCATGAATCGAATCATGAATCATTAATCATGAATCATGAATCGAATCATGAATCATGAATCCTGAATTAAATCCTGAATCATGAATCAAATCATGAATCATGAATCATAAATTATGATTCATGAATTGAATCATGAATCATGAATCATGAATCATGAATTGAATCATAAATCATGAATCATGAATCGAATCATGAATCATGAATCATGAATCATGAATCATGAATTGAATCATGAATCATGAATTATGCATCATGAATTGAATCATGAATCTTGAATCATGAATCATGAATTGAATCATGAATCATGAATTGAATCATGAATCATGAATCATGAATTGAATCATGAATCATGAATCATGAATCGAATCATGAAACATAAATTGAATCATGAATCATGAATTGAGTCATTAATCATGAATCATGAATCATGAATCATGAATCATGAATTGAATCATGAATCATGAATTGAATTTTGAATCATGAATCATGAATCATGAATTATGAATCATGAATTGAATCATGAATCATGAATTGAATCATGAATCATGAATTGAATCATGAATTATGAATCGAATCATGAATCATGAATTGAATCATAAATTGAATCATAAATCATGA
>NW_027447190.1:0-35985 GCF_038048845.1 Mixophyes fleayi | reverse complement strand
TTATGATCATGATTCAATTCATAATTCATGATTCAATTCATGATTCATGATTCATGATTCTTGATTCAATTCATGATTCATGATTCATTTCATGATTCATAATTCATGATTCATGATTCAATTCATGATTCATGATTCAATTCATGATTCATGATTCATGATTCAATTCATGATTAATGATTCATGATTCAAGTCATGATTCATGTTTCAATTCATGATTCAATTAATGATTCATGATTCATGATTCAATTAATGATTCATGATTTAAGATTCAATTAATGATTCATGATTCCTTTCATGATTCATGATTCATGATTCAATTCATGATTCATGATTCAACTCATGATTCTTGATTCATGATTCATGATTCGATTCATGATTCATGATTCAATTCATGATTCATGATTCATGATTCATGATTCAATTCATGATTCATGATTCATGATTCATGATTCATGATTCATGATTCAATTCATGATTCATGATTCATGATTCATGATTCAAATCATGATTCTTGAATTATGATTCATGATTCGATTCATGATTCATGATTCATGATTGAATTTATGATTCATGATTCGAATTATGATTCATGATTCAATTCATAATTCATGATTCAATTCACGATTCATGATTCATGATTCTTGATTCAATTCATGATTCATGATTCAATTCATGATTCATAATTCATGATTCATGATTCAATTCATGATTCATGATTCAATTCATGATTCATGATTCATGATTCATGATTCAAATCATGATTCTTGAATTATGATTCATGATTCGATTCATGATTCATGATTCATGATTGAATTTATGATTCATGATTCATGATTCGAATTATGATTCATGATTCAATTCATAATTCATGATTCAATTCATGATTCATGATTCATGATTCTTGATTCAATTCATGATTCATGATTCAATTCATGATTCATAATTCATGATTCATGATTCAATTCATGATTCATGATTCAATTCATGATTCATGATTCAATTCATGATTAATGATTCATGATTCAAGTCATGATTCATGTTTCAATTCATGATTCAATTAATGATTCATGATTCATGATTCAATTAATGATTCATGATTTAAGATTCAATTAATGATTCATGATTCCTTTCATGATTCATGATTCATGATTCAATTCATGATTCATGATTCAACTCATGATTCTTGATTCATGATTCATGATTCGATTCATGATTCATGATTCAATTCATGATTCATGATTCATGATTCATGATTCAATTCATGATTCATGATTCATGATTCATGATTCAAATCATGATTCTTGAATTATGATTCATGATTCGATTCATGATTCATGATTTATGATTGAATTTATGATTCATGATTCATGATTCGAATTATGATTCATGATTCAATTCATAATTCATGATTCAATTCATGATTCATGATTCATGATTCTTGATTCAATTCATGATTCATGATTCAATTCATGATTCATAATTCATGATTCATGATTCAATTCATGATTCATGATTCAATTCATGATTCATGATTTATGATTCAATTCATGATTCATGATTCATGATTCAATTAATGATTCATGATTCATGATTCATTTCATGATTCATGATTCATGATTCAATTCATGATTCATGATTCAACTCATGATTCTTGATTCATGATTCATTATTCGATTCATGATTCATGATTCATGATTTAATTCATGATTCATGATTCATGATTCAATTCATGATTCATGATTCAAATCATGATTCATGATTCGATTCATGATTCTTGAATTATGATTCATGATTCGATTCATGATTCATGATTCATGATTGAATTCATGATTCATGATTCATGATTCAATTCATGATTCATGATTAATGATTCAATTCATGATTCATGATTCATAATTCAATTAATGATTCATGATTCATGATTCTTGATTCAATTCATGATTCATGATTCAATTCATGATTCATAATTCATGATTCATGATTCAATTCATGATTCATGATTCAATTCATGATTCATGATTCAATTCATGATTCATGATTCATGATTCAATTCATGATTCATGATTCATGATTCAATTCATGATTCATGATTCATAATTCACGATTCATGATTCATGATTCATAATTCATGATTCATGATTCATAATTCATGATTCATGATTCAAATCATGATTCATGATTCATAATTCATGATTCTTGAATTATGATTCATGATTCATAATTCATGATTCATGATTCACGATTAATGAATCAATTCATGATTCATAATTCATGATTCATGATTCTTGATTCATTTCATGATTCATGATTCAATTAATGATTCAATTCATGATTCATGATTCGATTCATGATTCATGATTCATGATTCAATTCATGATTCATGATTCATGATTCAATTCATGATTCATGATTCATGATTCATGATTCAAGTCATGATTCATGTTTCAATTCATGATTCAATTCATGATTCATGATTCATGATTCAATTAATGATTCATGATTCATGATTCATGATTCAATTAATGATTCATTATTCATGATTTATGATTCAATTCATGATTTATGATTCGTGATTCAATTAATGATTCATGATTCGATTCATGATTCTTGATTCATGATTCGATTCATGATTCATGGTTTCTGATTCAATTCATGATTCATGATTCATGATTCAATTCATGATTCTTGATTCATGATTCATGATTCGATTCATGATTCATGATTGAATTCATGATTCATAATTTCGATTCATGATTCATGAATCGATTCATAATTCACGATTCATGATTCAATTCATGATTCATGATTCATTATTGAATTCATGATTCAATTCATGATTCATGATTCATTATTGAATTCATGATTCATAATTCATGATTCGATTCATGATTCATGATTCAATTCATGATTCATGATTCATGATTCAATTCATGATTCATGATTCGATTCATGATTCATGATTCAAATCATGATTCATGATTCAATTCATGATTCATCATTCATGATTCAATTCATGATTCATGATTCATGATTCTTGATTCAATTCATGATTCATGATTCAATTCATGATTCATAATTCATGATTCATGATTCATAATTCATGATTCATGATTCATGATTCATAATTCATGATTCATGATTCATGATTAATGATTCAATTCATGATTCATAATTCATGATTCATGATTCTTGATTCAATTCATGATTCATGATTCAATTAATGATTCTTGATTCATGATTCATGATTCGATTCAATTCATGATTGATGATTGAATTCATGATTCATGATTCATGATTCATGATTCATGATTCATGATTCAATTCATGATTCATAATTCATGATTCATGATTCGGTTCATAATTCATGATTCGATTTATGATTCATGATTCAATTCATGATTCATGATTCATGATTCATGATTCAATTCATGATTCATGATTCATGATTCATGATTCGATTCATGATTCATGATTCATGATTCATGATTCATGATTGAATTCATGATTGAATTCATGATTAATGATTCATGATTCATGATTGAATTCATAATTCATGATTCATGATTCGATTCATGATTCATGATTCAATTCATGATTCATGATTCAATTCATGATTCATGATTAATGATTCATGATTCAAGTCATGATTAATGATTCATGATTCATGATTGAATTCATAATTCATGATTCATGATTCGGTTCATAATTCATGATTCGATTTATGATTCATGATTCATAATTCATGATTCATGATTCATGATTAATGATTCAATTCATGATTCATAATTCATGATTCATGATTCTTGATTCAATTCATGATTCATGATTCAATTAATGATTCTTGATTCATGATTCATGATTCGATTCAATTCATGATTGATGATTGAATTCATGATTCATGATTCATGATTCATGATTCTTGATTCAAGTCATGATTCATGTTTCAATTCATGATTCAATTAATGATTCATGATTCATGATTCAATTAATGATTCATGATTTAAGATTCAATTAATGATTCATGATTCCTTTCATGATTCATGATTCATGAGTCAATTCATGATTCATGATTCAACTCATGATTCTTGATTCATGATTCATGATTCGATTCATGATTCATGATTCAATTCATGATTCATGATTCATGATTCATGATTCAATTCATGATTCATGATTCATGATTCATGATTCATGATTCATGATTCAATTCATGATTCATGATTCATGATTCATGATTCAAATCATGATTCTTGAATTATGATTCATGATTCGATTCATGATTCATGATTCATGATTGAATTTATGATTCATGATTCGAATTATGATTCATGATTCAATTCATAATTCATGATTCAATTCACGATTCATGATTCATGATTCTTGATTCAATTCATGATTCATGATTCAATTCATGATTCATAATTCATGATTCATGATTCAATTCATGATTCATGATTCAATTCATGATTCATGATTCATGATTCATGATTCAAATCATGATTCTTGAATTATGATTCATGATTCGATTCATGATTCATGATTCATGATTGAATTTATGATTCATGATTCATGATTCGAATTATGATTCATGATTCAATTCATAATTCATGATTCAATTCATGATTCATGATTCATGATTCTTGATTCAATTCATGATTCATGATTCAATTCATGATTCATAATTCATGATTCATGATTCAATTCATGATTCATGATTCAATTCATGATTAATGATTCATGATTCAAGTCATGATTCATGTTTCAATTCATGATTCAATTAATGATTCATGATTCATGATTCAATTAATGATTCATGATTTAAGATTCAATTAATGATTCATGATTCCTTTCATGATTCATGATTCATGATTCAATTCATGATTCATGATTCAACTCATGATTCTTGATTCATGATTCATGATTCGATTCATGATTCATGATTCAATTCATGATTCATGATTCATGATTCATGATTCAATTCATGATTCATGATTCATGATTCATGATTCAAATCATGATTCTTGAATTATGATTCATGATTCGATTCATGATTCATGATTTATGATTGAATTTATGATTCATGATTCATGATTCGAATTATGATTCATGATTCAATTCATAATTCATGATTCAATTCATGATTCATGATTCATGATTCTTGATTCAATTCATGATTCATGATTCAATTCATGATTCATAATTCATGATTCATGATTCAATTCATGATTCATGATTCAATTCATGATTCATGATTCATGATTCAATTCATGATTCATGATTCATGATTCAATTAATGATTCATGATTCATGATTCATGATTCATTTCATGATTCATGATTCATGATTCAATTCATGATTCATGATTCAACTCATGATTCTTGATTCATGATTCATTATTCGATTCATGATTCATGATTCATGATTTAATTCATGATTCATGATTCATGATTCAATTCATGATTCATGATTCAAATCATGATTCATGATTCGATTCATGATTCTTGAATTATGATTCATGATTCGATTCATGATTCATGATTCATGATTGAATTCATGATTCATGATTCATGATTCAATTCATGATTCATGATTAATGATTCAATTCATGATTCATGATTCATAATTCAATTAATGATTCATGATTCATGATTCTTGATTCAATTCATGATTCATGATTCAATTCATGATTCATAATTCATGATTCATGATTCAATTCATGATTCATGATTCAATTCATGATTCATGATTCAATTCATGATTCATGATTCATGATTCAATTCATAATTCATGATTCATGATTCAATTCATGATTCATGATTCATAATTCACGATTCATGATTCATGATTCATAATTCATGATTCATGATTCATAATTCATGATTCATGATTCAAATCATGATTCATGATTCATAATTCATGATTCTTGAATTATGATTCATGATTCATAATTCATGATTCATGATTCACGATTAATGAATCAATTCATGATTCATAATTCATGATTCATGATTCTTGATTCATTTCATGATTCATGATTCAATTAATGATTCAATTCATGATTCATGATTCGATTCATGATTCATGATTCATGATTCAATTCATGATTCATGATTCATGATTCAATTCATGATTCATGATTCATGATTCATGATTCAAGTCATGATTCATGTTTCAATTCATGATTCAATTCATGATTCATGATTCATGATTCAATTAATGATTCATGATTCATGATTCATGATTCAATTAATGATTCATTATTCATGATTTATGATTCAATTCATGATTTATGATTCGTGATTCAATTAATGATTCATGATTCGATTCATGATTCTTGATTCATGATTCGATTCATGATTCATGGTTTCTGATTCAATTCATGATTCATGATTCATGATTCAATTCATGATTCTTGATTCATGATTCATGATTCGATTCATGATTCATGATTGAATTCATGATTCATAATTTCGATTCATGATTCATGAATCGATTCATAATTCACGATTCATGATTCAATTCATGATTCATGATTCATTATTGAATTCATGATTCAATTCATGATTCATGATTCATTATTGAATTCATGATTCATAATTCATGATTCGATTCATGATTCATGATTCAATTCATGATTCATGATTCATGATTCAATTCATGATTCATGATTCGATTCATGATTCAAATCATGATTCATGATTCAATTCATGATTCATCATTCATGATTCAATTCATGATTCATGATTCATGATTCTTGATTCAATTCATGATTCATGATTCAATTCATGATTCATAATTCATGATTCATGATTCATAATTCATGATTCATGATTCATGATTCATAATTCATGATTCATGATTCATGATTAATGATTCAATTCATGATTCATAATTCATGATTCATGATTCTTGATTCAATTCATGATTCATGATTCAATTAATGATTCTTGATTCATGATTCATGATTCGATTCAATTCATGATTGATGATTGAATTCATGATTCATGATTCATGATTCATGATTCATGATTCAATTCATGATTCATAATTCATGATTCATGATTCGGTTCATAATTCATGATTCGATTTATGATTCATGATTCAATTCATGATTCATGATTCATGATTCATGATTCAATTCATGATTCATGATTCATGATTCATGATTCGATTCATGATTCATGATTCATGATTCATGATTCATGATTCATGATTGAATTCATGATTGAATTCATGATTAATGATTCATGATTCATGATTGAATTCATAATTCATGATTCATGATTCGATTCATGATTCATGATTCAATTCATGATTCATGATTCAATTCATGATTCATGATTAATGATTCATGATTCAAGTCATGATTAATGATTCATGATTCATGATTGAATTCATAATTCATGATTCATGATTCGGTTCATAATTCATGATTCGATTTATGATTCATGATTCATAATTCATGATTCATGATTCATGATTAATGATTCAATTCATGATTCATAATTCATGATTCATGATTCTTGATTCAATTCATGATTCATGATTCAATTCATGATTCATGATTCAATTCATGATTCATGATTCATGATTCATGATTCTTGATTCAATTCATGATTCATGATTCAATTAATGATTCTTGTTTCATGATTCATGATTCGGTTCATAATTCATGATTCAATTCATGATTCATGATTCGATTCATGATTCTTGATTCATGATTCATGATTCGATTCAATTCATGATTGATGATTGGATTCATGATTCATGATTCATGATTCATGATTCTTGATTCAATTCATGATTCATAATTCAATTAATGATTCATAATTCATGATTCATGATTCGGTTCATAATTCATGATTCGATTTATGATTCATGATTCAATTCAT
This sequence comes from Mixophyes fleayi, assembly GCF_038048845.1. Classification (NCBI taxonomy): domain Eukaryota; kingdom Metazoa; phylum Chordata; class Amphibia; order Anura; family Limnodynastidae; genus Mixophyes; species Mixophyes fleayi. Next base: position 28,090 of record NW_027447190.1, on the reverse strand, counting down.
GATTCATGATTCATGATTCATGATTCAATTCATGATTCATGATTCATGATTCGATTCATGATTCATGATTCATGATTCATGATTCATGATTCATGATTGAATTCATGATTAATGATTCATGATTCATGATTGAATTCATAATTCATGATTCATGATTCGATTCATGATTCATGATTCAATTCATGATTCATGATTCAATTCATGATTCATGATTAAAGATTCATGATTCAAGTCATGATTAATGATTCATGATTCATGATTGAATTCATAATTCATGATTCATGATTCGATTCATGATTCATGATTCAATTCATGATTCATGATTCAATTCATGATTCATGATTAATGATTCATGATTCATGATTAATGATTCATGATTCAAGTCATGATTAATGATTCATGATTCATGATTGAATTCATAATTCATGATTCATGATTCGATTCATGATTCATGATTCGATTCATGATTCATGATTCAATTCATGATTCATGATTAATGATTCATGATTCAAGTTATGATTCATGTTTCAATTCATGATTCAATTAATGATTCATGATTCATGATTCAATTAATGATTCATGATTTAAGATTTAATTAATGATTCATGATTCATTTCATGATTCATGATTCATGATTCAATTCATGATTCATGATTCAACTCATGATTCTTGATTCATGATTCAATTCATGATTCATGATTCATGATTCATGATTCAATTCATGATTCATGATTCATGATTCAATTCATGATTCATGATTCAATTAATGATTCATGATTCATGATTCATGATTCATTTCATGATTCATGATTCATGATTCAATTCATGATTCATGATTCAACTCATGATTTTTGATTCATGATTCATTATTCGATTCATGATTCATGATTCATGATTCAATTCATGATTCATGATTCATGATTCATGATTCAATTCATGATTCATGATTTAAATCATGATTCATGATTCGATTCATGATTCTTGAATTATGATTCATGATTCGATTCATGATTCATGATTCATGATTGAATTCATGATTCATGATTCATGATTCGATTCATGATTCATGATTCAATTCATGATTCATGATTCATGATTCAATTCATGATTCATGATTCATGATTCAATTCATGATTCATGATTCATGATTCTTGATTCAATTCATGATTCATGATTCAATTCATGATTCATAATTCATGATTCATGATTCAATTCATGATTCATGATTCAATTCATGATTCATGATTCAATTCATGATTCATGATTCAATTCATGATTCATGATTCATGATTTAATTCATGATTCATGATTCATGATTCAATTCATGATTCATGATTCATAATTCATGATTGATGATTTATGATTCATAATTCATGATTCATGATTCATGATTCATAATTCATGATTCATGATTCAAATCATGATTCATAATTCATGATTCATGATTCAAATCATGATTCAAATCATGATTCTTGAATTATGATTCATGATTCATGATTCATAATTCATGATTCATGATTCACGATTAATGAATCAATTCATGATTCATGATTCAATTAATGATTCATGATTCTTGATTCATTTCATGATTCATGATTCAATTAATGATTCATAATTCATGATTCATGATTCGGTTCATAATTTATGATTCAATTCATGATTCATGATTCAATTAATGATTTATGATTTATGATTCATGATTTAATTCATGATTCATGATTCATGATTCAATTCATGATTCATGATTCGATTCATGATTCTTGATTCATGATTCATGATTCGATTAAATTCATGATTCATGATTGAATTCATGATTCATGATTCATGATTCTATTCATGATTCATGATTCAATTTATGATTCATGATTCATGATTCATGATTCATGATTCAATTCATGATTCATAATTCGATTCATGATTCTTGATTCATGATTCATGATTTGATTCATAATTCATGATTCATGATTCATGATTCAATTCATGATTCATAATACATGATTCGATTCATGATTCATGATTCAATTCATGATTCATGATTCATGATTCAAATTATGATTCATGATTCATGATTCTTGATTCAATTCATGATTCATGATTCAATTCATGATTCATAATTCATGATTCATGATTCAATTCATGATTTATAATTCATGATTCATGATTCTTGATTTAATTCATGATTCATGATTCAATTCATGATTCATAATTCATGATTCATGTTTCGGTTCATGATTCATGATTCAATTCATGATTCATGATTCAATTCATGATTCGAATCCTAATACAATTCACGATTCAAATCCTGATTCAATTCATGATTCATGATTTGATTTATGATTCATGATTCATGATTCAATTCATGATTCATGATTCATGATTCATGATTCAATTCATGATTCATAATTCATGATTCATGATTCTTGATTCAATTCATGATTCATGATTCATGATTCATGATTGAATTCATGATTCATGATTCATGATTCGATTCATGATTCATGATTCAATTCATGATTCATGATTCATGATTCAATTCATGATTCATGATTCATGATTCATGATTCATGATTCAATTCATAATTCATAATTCATGATTCATGATTCTTAGTTCAATTCATGATTCATGATTCAATTCATGATTCATAATTCATGATTCACGATTCAGTTCATGATTCATGATTCAATTCATGATTCATGATTCTATTCATGATTCGAATCCTGATTCAATTCTTGATTCGAATCCTGATTGAATTCAAGATTCGAATCCTGATTCAATTCATGATTCATGATTCGATTTATGATTCATGATTCATGATTCATGATTCATGATTCATGATTCAATTCATGATTCATGATTCATGATTCATGATTCGATTCATGATTCATGATTCATGATTCGATTCATGATTCATGATTCATGATTCATGATTCCTGATTCGATTCATGATTCATGATTCAATTAATGATTCATGATTCATGATTCAATTAATGATTCATGATTCATGATTCATGATTTATTTCATGATTCATGATTCAAGATTCGATTCATGATTCATGATTCATGATTCAATTCATGATTCATGATTCATGATTCATGATTCAATTCATGATTCATGATTCATGATTCATGATTCAATTCATGATTCATGATTCATGATTCATGATTAAATTCATGATTCATGATTCTTGATTCAATTCATGATTCATGATTCAATTCATGATTCATAATTCATGATTCATGATTCAATTCATGATTCATGATTCATGATTCAATTCATGATTCATGATTCATGATTCAATTCATGATTCATGATTCATGATTCATGATTCAATTCATGATTCATGATTCAATTCATGATTCATAATTCATGATTCATGATTCATGATTCATAATTCATGATTCATGATTCATAATTCATGATTCATGATTCATGATTAATGATTCAATTCATGATTCATAATTCATGATTCATGATTCTTGATTCAATTCATGATTCATGATTCAATTAATGATTCATAATTCATGATTCATGATTCGGTTCATAATTCATGATTCAATTCATGATTCATGATTCAATTAATGATTTATGATTCATGATTCATGATTCAATTCATGATTCATGATTCATGATTCAATTCATGATTCATGATTCAATTCATGATTCTTGATTCATGATTCATGATTCGATTCAATTCATGATTGATGATTCAATTCATGATTCATGATTCATGATTCATGATTCTTGATTCAATTCATGATTCATGATTCAATTAATGATTCATAATTCATGATTCATGATTCGGTTCATAATTCATGATTCGATTTATGATTCATGATTCAATTCATGATTCATGATTCATGATTCAATTCATGATTCATGATTCATGATTCATGATTCGATTCATGATTCATGATTCATGATTCATGATTCATGATTGAATTCATGATTAATGATTCATGATTCATGATTGAATTCATAATTCATGATTCATGATTCGATTCATGATTCATGATTCAATTCATGATTCATGATTCAATTCATGATTCATGATTAATGATTCATGATTCAAGTCATGATTAATGATTCATGATTCATGATTGAATTCATAATTCATGATTCATGATTCGATTCATGATTCATGATTCAATTCATGATTTATGATTCAATTCATGATTCATGATTAATGATTCATGATTCAAGTCATGATTAATGATTCATGATTCATGATTGAATTCATAATTCATGATTCATGATTCGATTCATGATTCATGATTCGATTCATGATTCATGATTCAATTCATGATTCATGATTAATGATTCATGATTCAAGTCATGATTCATGTTTCAATTCATGATTCAATTAATGATTCATGATTCATGATTCAATTAATGATTCATGATTTAAGATTCAATTAATGATTCATGATTCCTTTCATGATTCATGAATCATGATTCAATTCATGATTTATGATTCAACTCATGATTCTTGATTCATGATTCATGATTCGATTCATGATTCATGATTCAATTCATGATTCATGATTCATGATTCATGATTCAATTCATGATTCATGATTCATGATTCATGATTCAAATCATGATTCTTGAATTATGATTCATGATTCGATTCATGATTCATGATTCATGATTGAATTTATGATTCATGATTCATGATTCGAATTATGATTCATGATTCAATTCATAATTCATGATTCAATTCATGATTCATGATTCATGATTCTTGATTCAATTCATGATTCATGATTCAATTCATGATTCATAATTTATGATTCATGATTCAATTCATGATTCATGATTCAATTCATGATTCATGATTCATGATTCAATTCATGATTAATGATTCATGATTCAAGTCATGATTCATGTTTCAATTCATGATTCAATTAATGATTCATGATTCATGATTCAATTAATGATTCATGATTTAAGATTCAATTAATGATTCATGATTCCTTTCATGATTCATGATTCATGATTCAATTCATGATTCATGATTCAATTCATGATTCAATTCATGATTCATGATTCAATTCATGATTCATGATTGAATTCATGATTCAATTCATGATTCATGATTCATGATTTATGATTCAATTCATGATTCATAATTCATGATTCATGATTCTTGATTCAATTCATGATTCATGATTCAATTCATGATTCATGATTCAATTCATGATTCGAATCCTGATTCAATTCATGATTCAAATCCTAATTCAATTCATGATTCATGATTCAATTTATGATTCATGATTCAATTCATGATTAATGATTCATGATTCATGATTGATTTCATGATTCATGATTCAATTCATGATTCTTCTCATGATTCATGATTCAATTCATCATTCATGATTCAATTCATGATTCATGATTCAATTCATGATTCAATTCATGATTCAATTCATGATTCATGATTCAATTTATGAATCATGATTCATGATTCATGATTCATGATTCTATTCATGATTCATGATTCATGATTCAATTCATGATTCATGATTCAATTCATGATTCATAATTCATGATTCATGATTCAATACATAATTAATAATTCATGATTCATGATTCAAATCATGATTCGTGATTCAATTCAAGATTCATGATTCAATTCATGATTCATTATTCAAATCATATTTCATGATTCAATTCATGATTCAATTCATGATTCAATTCATGATTCATGATTCATGATTCTATTCATGATTCATGATTCATGATTCAATTCATGATTCAATTCATGATTCATGATTCATGATTCAATTCATGATTCATGATTCGATTCATGATTCGTGATTCATGATTCAATTCATGATTAATGATTCATGATTCATGATTGAATTTATGATTCATGATTCAATTCATGATTCAATTCATGATTCATGATTCATGATTCAATTTATGATTCATGATTAATGATTCATGATTCTTCTCATCATTCATGATTCATGATTCAATTCATGAGTCAATTCATGATTCATGATTCATGATTCATGATTCATGATTCAATTCATCATTCATGATTCAATTCATCATTCATGATTCAATTCATGATTCAATTCATGATTCAATTCATGATTCATGATTCATGATTCGATTCATGATTCATGATTCAATTCATGATTCATGATTCATGATTCATAATTCAATCCATGATTCATGATTCAATTCATGATTCATAATTCATGATTCATGATTCAATTCATGATTCATGATTCAGTTCATGATTCATGATTCAATTCATGATTCATGATTCAATTCATGATTCGAATCCTGATTCAATTCATGATTCATTATTCGATTAAGGATTCATGATTCATGATTAGATTCATGATTCATGATTCAAGATTCAATTAATGATTTATGATTCATGATTCAATTCATGATTCATGATTCGATTCATGATTCTTGATTCATGATTCATGATTTGATTCATAATTCATGATTCAATTCATGATTCTTGATTCATGATTCATGATTCAATTCATGATTCATGATTCGAATAATGATTCTTGATTCATGATTCAATTCATTATTCATGATTCAATTCTCAATTGAATTCATGATTCATGATTCGATTCATGATTCATGATTTATAATTAAATTCATGATTTGATTCATGATTCAATTCATGATTCAATTCATGATTCAATTCATGATTCATGATTCAATTCATGATTCATGATTGAATTCATGATTCAATTCATGATTCATGATTCATGATTCATGATTCAATTCATGATTCATAATTCATGATTCATGATTCTTGATTCAATTCATGATTCATGATTCAATTCATGATTCATAATTCATGATTCATGATTCGGTTCATGATTCATGATTCGGTTCATGATTCATGATTCAATTCATGATTCATGATTCAATTCATGATTCGAATCCTGATTCAATTCATGATTCAAATCCTAATTCAATTCATGATTCATGATTCAATTTATGATTCATGAGTCAATTCATGATTAATGATTCATGATTCATGATTGAATTCATGGTTCATGATTCAATTCATGATTCAATTCATGATTCATGATTCATGATTCAATTTATGATTCATGATTAATGATTCATGATTCTTCTCATGATTCATGATTCATGATTCAATTCATGAGTCAATTCATGATTCATGATTCAATTCATGATTCATAATTCATGATTCATGATTCAATTCATAATTCATAATTCATGATTCATGATTCATGATTCAATCCATCATTCATGATTCAATTCATCATTCATGATTCAATTCATGATTCAATTCATGATTCAATTCATGATTCATGATTCATGATTCGATTCATGATTCATGATTCGATTCATGATTCATGATTCAGTTCATGATTCATGATTCAATTCATGATTCATGATTCAATTCATGATTCATGATTCAGTTCATGATTCATGATTCAATTCATGATTCATGATTCAATTCATGATTCATGATTCGATTCATGATTCTTGATTCATGATTCATGATTCGATTCATGATTCGATTCATGATTCATGATTCAATTCATGATTCATGATTCATGATTCATGATTCAATTCATGATTCATGATTCGATTAATGATTCTTGATTTATGATTCAATTCATTATTCATGTTTGAATTCTCAATTGAATTCATGATTCATGATTCGATTCATGATTCATAATTGAATTCATGATTTGATTCATGATTCATGATTCAATTCATGATTCAATTCATGATTCATGATTCATGATTCAATTCATGATTCATGATTCAATTCATGATTCATAATTCATGATTCATGATTCTTGATTCAATTCATGATTCATGATTCAATTCATGATTCATAATTCATGATTCATGATTCGGTTCATGATTCATGATTCGGTTCATGATTCATGATTCAATTCATGATTCATGATTCAATTCATGATTCGAATCCTGATTCAATTCATGATTCAAATCCTAATTCAATTCATGATTCATGATTCAATTTATGATTCATGATTCAATTCATGATTAATGATTCATGATTCATGATTGAATTCATGATTCATGATTCAATTCATGATTCAATTCATGATTCATGATTCATGATTCAATTTATGATTCATGATTAATGATTCATGATTCTTCTCATGATTCAATTCATGATTCAATTCATGATTCATGATTCATGATTCATGATTCATGATTCAATTCATCATTCATAATTCATGATTCATGATTCAATTCATAATTCATAATTCATGATTCATGATTCATGATTCATGATTCAATTCATCATTCATGATTCAATTCATGATTCATGATTCAATTCATGATTCAATTCATGATTCATGATTCATGATTCGATTCATGATTCATGATTCGATTCATGATTCATGATTCATGATTCATAATTCAATCCATGATTCATGATTCAATTCATGATTCATAATTCATGATTCATGATTCAATTCATGATTCATGATTCAGTTCATGATTCATGATTCAATTCATGATTCATGATTCAATTCATGATTCGAATCCTGATTCAATTCATGATTCATGATTCATGATTCGATTAAGGATTCATGATTCATGATTAGATTCATGATTCATGATTCATGATTCAATTCATGATTCATGATTCATGATTCAATTCATGATTCATGATTCGATTCATGATTCTTGATTCATGATTCATGATTCGATTCATGATTCGATTCATGATTCATGACTAAATTCATGATTCATGATTCATGATTCAATTCATGATTCATGATTCGATTAATGATTCTTGATTCATGATTCAATTCATTATTCATGATTGAATTCTCAATTGAATTCATGATTCATGATTCGATTCATGATTCATAATTGAATTCATGATTTGATTCATGATTCATGATTCAATTCATGATTCAATTCATGATTCATGATTCATGATTCAATTCATGATTCATGATTCAATTCATGATTCATGATTTATGATTCATGATTCAATTCATGATTCATGATTGAATTCATGATTGAATTCATGATTCATGATTCATGATTCATGATTCATGATTCATGATTCAATTCATGATTCATAATTCATGATTCATGATTCTTGATTCAATTCATGATTCATGATTCAATTCATGATTCACAATTCATGATTCATGATTCGGTTCATGATTCATAATTCATGATTCATGATTCAATTCATGATTCATGATTGAGTTCATGATTCATGATTCAATTCATGATTCAATTCATGATTCATGATTCAGTTCATGATTCATGATTCAATTCATGATTCATGATTCAATTCCTGATTCAATTCATGATTCATGATTCGATTAAGGATTCATGATTCATGATTAGATTCATGATTCATGATTCATGATTCAATTCATGATTCATGATTCATGATTCAATTCATGATTCATGATTCGATTCATGATTCTTGATTCATGATTCATGATTCGATTCATGATTCGATTCATGATTCATGATTCAATTCATGATTCATGATTCATGATTCAATTAATGATTTATGATTCATGATTCATGATTCAATTCATGATTCATAATTCATGATTCAATTCATGATTCATGATTCGATTCATGATTCTTGATTCATGATTCATGATTCAATTCAATTCATGATTGATGATTCAATTCATAATTCATGATTCATGATTCGATTCATGATTCATGATTCAATTCATGATTCATGATTCAATTCATGATTCATGATTAATGATTCATGATTCAAGTCATGATTAATGATTCATGATTCATGATTGAATTCATAATTCATGATTCATGATTCGATTCATGATTTATGATTCAATTCATGATTTATGATTCAATTCATGATTCATGATTAATGATTCATGATTCAAGTCATGATTAATGATTCATGATTCATGATTGAATTCATAATTCATGATTCATGATTCGATTCATGATTCATGATTCGATTCATGATTCATGATTCAATTCATGATTCATGATTAATGATTCATGATTCAAGTCATGATTCATGTTTCAATTCATGATTCAATTAATGATTCATGGTTCATGATTCAATTAATGATTCATGATTTAAGATTCAATTAATGATTCATGATTCCTTTCATGATTCATGATTCATGATTCAATTCATGATTCATGATTCAATTCATGATTCATGATTCATGATTCATGATTCGATTCATGATTCATGATTCAATTCATGATTCATGATTCATGATTCATGATTCAATTCATGATTCATGATTCATGATTCATGATTCAAATCATGATTCTTGAATTACGATTCATGATTCGATTCATGATTCATGATTCATGATTGAATTTATGATTCATGATTCATGATTCGAATTATGATTCATGATTCAATTCATAATTCATGATTCAATTCATGATTCATGATTCATGATTCTTGATTCAATTCATGATTCATGATTCATTTCATGATTCATAATTCATGATTCATGATTCAATTCATGATTCATGATTCAATTCATGATTCATGATTCATGATTCAATTCATGATTAATGATTCATGATTCAAGTCATTATTCATGTTTCAATTCATGATTCAATTAATGATTCATGATTCATGATTCAATTAATGATTCATGATTTAAGATTCAATTAATGATTCATGATTCCTTTCATGATTCATGATTCATGATTCAATTCATGATTCATGATTCAACTCATGATTCTTGATTCATGATTCATGATTCGATTCATGATTCATGATTCAATTCATGATTCATGATTCATGATTCATGATTCAATTCATGATTCATGATTCATGATTCATGATTCAAATCATGATTCTTGAATTATGATTCATGATTCGATTCATGATTCATGATTCATGATTGAATTTATGATTCATGATTCATGATTCGAATTATGATTCATGATTCAATTCATAATTCATGATTCAATTCACGATTCATGATTCATGATTCTTGATTCAATTCATGATTCATGATTCAATTCATGATTCATAATTCATGATTCATGATTCAATTCATGATTCATGATTCAATTCATGATTCATGATTCATGATTCATGATTCAAATCATGATTCTTGAATTATGATTCATGATTCGATTCATGATTCATGATTCATGATTGAATTTATGATTCATGATTCATGATTCGAATTATGATTCATGATTCAATTCATAATTCATGATTCAATTCATGATTCATGATTCATGATTCTTGATTCAATTCATGATTCATGATTCAATTCATGATTCATAATTCATGATTCATGATTCAATTCATGATTCATGATTCAATTCATGATTAATGATTCATGATTCAAGTCATGATTCATGTTTCAATTCATGATTCAATTAATGATTCATGATTCATGATTCAATTAATGATTCATGATTTAAGATTCAATTAATGATTCATGATTCCTTTCATGATTCATGATTCATGATTCAATTCATGATTCATGATTCAATTCATGATTCATGATTCATGATTCATGATTCAATTCATGATTCATGATTCATGATTCATGATTCAAATCATGATTCTTGAATTATGATTCATGATTCGATTCATGATTCATGATTCATGATTGAATTTATGATTCATGATTCATGATTCGAATTATGATTCATGATTCAATTCATAATTCATGATTCAATTCATGATTCATGATTCATGATTCTTGATTCAATTCATGATTCATGATTCAATTCATGATTCATAATTCATGATTCATGATTCAATTCATGATTCATGATTCAATTCATGATTCATGATTCATGATTCAATTCATGATTCATGATTCATGATTCAATTAATGATTCATGATTCATGATTCATGATTCATTTCATGATTCATGATTCATGATTCAATTCATGATTCATGATTCAACTCATGATTCTTGATTCATGATTCATTATTCGATTCATGATTCATGATTCATGATTTAATTCATGATTCATGATTCATGATTCAATTCATGATTCATGATTCAAATCATGATTCATGATTCGATTCATGATTCTTGAATTATGATTCATGATTCGATTCATGATTCATGATTCATGATTGAATTCATGATTCATGATTCATGATTCAATTCATGATTCATGATTCATGATTCAATTCATGATTCATGATTCATAATTCAATTAATGATTCATGATTCATGATTCTTGATTCAATTCATGATTCATGATTCAATTCATGATTCATAATTCATGATTCATGATTCAATTCATGATTCATGATTCAATTCATGATTCATGATTCAATTCATGATTCATGATTCATGATTCAATTCATGATTCATGATTCATGATTCAATTCATGATTCATGATTCATAATTCACGATTCATGATTCATGATTCATAATTCATGATTCATGATTCATAATTCATGATTCATGATTCAAATCATGATTCATGATTCATAATTCATGATTCTTGAATTATGATTCATGATTCATAATTCATGATTCATGATTCACGATTAATGAATCAATTCATGATTCATAATTCATGATTCATGATTCTTGATTCATTTCATGATTCATGATTCAATTAATGATTCAATTCATGATTCATGATTCGATTCATGATTCATGATTCATGATTCAATTCATGATTCATGATTCATGATTCAATTCATGATTCATGATTCATGATTCATGATTCAAGTCATGATTCATGTTTCAATTCATGATTCAATTCATGATTCATGATTCATGATTCAATTAATGATTCATGATTCATGATTCATGATTCAATTAATGATTCATTATTCATGATTTATGATTCAATTCATGATTTATGATTCGTGATTCAATTAATGATTCATGATTCGATTCATGATTCTTGATTCATGATTCGATTCATGATTCATGGTTTCTGATTCAATTCATGATTCATGATTCATGATTCAATTCATGATTCTTGATTCATGATTCATGATTCGATTCATGATTCATGATTGAATTCATGATTCATAATTTCGATTCATGATTCATGAATCGATTCATAATTCACGATTCATGATTCAATTCATGATTCATGATTCATTATTGAATTCATGATTCAATTCATGATTCATGATTCATTATTGAATTCATGATTCATAATTCATGATTCGATTCATGATTCATGATTCAATTCATGATTCATGATTCATGATTCAATTCATGATTCATGATTCGATTCATGATTCATGATTCAAATCATGATTCATGATTCAATTCATGATTCATCATTCATGATTCAATTCATGATTCATGATTCATGATTCTTGATTCAATTCATGATTCATGATTCAATTCATGATTCATAATTCATGATTCATGATTCATAATTCATGATTCATGATTCATGATTCATAATTCATGATTCATGATTCATGATTAATGATTCAATTCATGATTCATAATTCATGATTCATGATTCTTGATTCAATTCATGATTCATGATTCAATTAATGATTCTTGATTCATGATTCATGATTCGATTCAATTCATGATTGATGATTGAATTCATGATTCATGATTCATGATTCATGATTCTTGATTCAATTCATGATTCATAATTCAATTAATGATTCTTGATTCATGATTCATGATTCGGTTCATAATTCATGATTCAATTCATGATTCATGATTCGATTCATGATTCTTGATTCATGATTCATGATTCGATTCAATTCATGATTGATGATTGAATTCATGATTCATGATTCATGATTCATGATTCATGATTCATGATTCAATTCATGATTCATAATTCATGATTCATGATTCGGTTCATAATTCATGATTCGATTTATGATTCATGATTCAATTCATGATTCATGATTCATGATTCATGATTCAATTCATGATTCATGATTCATGATTCATGATTCGATTCATGATTCATGATTCATGATTCATGATTCATGATTCATGATTGAATTCATGATTGAATTCATGATTAATGATTCATGATTCATGATTGAATTCATAATTCATGATTCATGATTCGATTCATGATTCATGATTCAATTCATGATTCATGATTCAATTCATGATTCATGATTAATGATTCATGATTCAAGTCATGATTAATGATTCATGATTCATGATTGAATTCATAATTCATGATTCATGATTCGGTTCATAATTCATGATTCGATTTATGATTCATGATTCATAATTCATGATTCATGATTCATGATTAATGATTCAATTCATGATTCATAATTCATGATTCATGATTCTTGATTCAATTCATGATTCATGATTCAATTAATGATTCTTGATTCATGATTCATGATTCGATTCAATTCATGATTGATGATTGAATTCATGATTCATGATTCATGATTCATGATTCTTGATTCAATTCATGATTCATGATTCAATTAATGATTCTTGTTTCATGATTCATGATTCGGTTCATAATTCATGATTCAATTCATGATTCATGATTCGATTCATGATTCTTGATTCATGATTCATGATTCGATTCAATTCATGATTGATGATTGAATTCATGATTCATGATTCATGATTCATGATTCTTGATTCAATTCATGATTCATAATTCAATTAATGATTCATAATTCATGATTCATGATTCGGTTCATAATTCATGATTCGATTTATGATTCATGATTCAATTCATGATTCATGATTCATGATTCATGATTCAATTCATGATTCATGATTCATGATTCATGATTCGATTCATGATTCATGATTCATGATTCATGATTCATGATTCGGTTCATAATTCATGATTCGATTTATGATTCATGATTCAATTCATGATTCATGATTCATGATTCATGATTCAATTCATGATTCATGATTCATGATTCATGATTGAATTCATGATTAATGATTCATGATTCATGATTGAATTCATAATTCATGATTCATGATTCGATTCATGATTCATGATTCAATTCATGATTCATGATTCAATTCATGATTCATGATTAATGATTCATGATTCAAGTCATGATTAATGATTCATGATTCATGATTGAATTCATAATTCATGATTCATGATTCGATTCATGATTCATGATTCAATTCATGATTCATGATTCAATTCATGATTCATGATTAATGATTCATGATTCATGATTAATGATTCATGATTCAAGTCATGATTAATGATTCATGATTCATGATTGAATTCATAATTCATGATTCATGATTCGATTCATGATTCATGATTCGATTCATGATTCATGATTCAATTCATGATTCATGATTAATGATTCATGATTCAAGTCATGATTCATGTTTCAATTCATGATTCAATTAATGATTCATGATTCATGATTCAATTAATGATTCATGATTTAAGATTCAATTAATGATTCATGATTCATTTCATGATTCATGATTCATGATTCAATTCATGATTCATGATTCAACTCATGATTCTTGATTCATGATTCAATTCATGATTCATGATTCATGATTCATGATTCAATTCATGATTCATGATTCAAATCATGATTCATGATTCAAATCATGATTCTTGAATTATGATTCATGATTCGATTCATGATTCATGATTCATGATTGAATTCATGATTCATGATTCGATTCATGATTCATGATTCAATTCATGATTCATGATTCAATTCATGATTCATGATTCATGATTCTTGATTCAATTCATGAATCATGATTCAATTCATGATTCATGATTCAATTCATGATTCATGATTCATGATTTAATTCATGATTCATGATTCATG
Organism: Mixophyes fleayi; assembly: GCF_038048845.1. Lineage (NCBI taxonomy): Eukaryota > Metazoa > Chordata > Amphibia > Anura > Limnodynastidae > Mixophyes > Mixophyes fleayi. The sequence continues at coordinate 12,326 of NW_027447190.1, read as the reverse complement.
ATTCAATTCATGATTCATGATTCATGATTCAATTCATGATTCATGATTCAATTAATGATTCATGATTCATGATTCATGATTCATTTCATGATTCATGATTCATGATTCAATTCATGATTCATGATTCAACTCATGATTTTTGATTCATGATTCATTATTCGATTCATGATTCATGATTCATGATTCAATTCATGATTCATGATTCATGATTCATGATTCAATTCATGATTCATGATTCAAATCATGATTCATGATTCGATTCATGATTCTTGAATTATGATTCATGATTCGATTCATGATTCATGATTCATGATTGAATTCATGATTCATGATTCATGATTCGATTCATGATTCATGATTCAATTCATGATTCATGATTCATGATTCAATTCATGATTCATGATTCATGATTCAATTCATGATTCATGATTCATGATTCTTGATTCAATTCATGATTCATGATTCAATTCATGATTCATAATTCATGATTCATGATTCAATTCATGATTCATGATTCAATTCATGATTCATGATTCATGATTTAATTCATGATTCATGATTCATGATTCAATTCATGATTCATGATTCATAATTCATGATTGATGATTTATGATTCATAATTCATGATTCATGATTCATGATTCATAATTCATGATTCATGATTCAAATCATGATTCATAATTCATGATTCATGATTCAAATCATGATTCATGATTCAAATCATGATTCTTGAATTATGATTCATGATTCATGATTCATAATTCATGATTCATGATTCACGATTAATGAATCAATTCATGATTCATGATTCAATTAATGATTCATGATTCTTGATTCATTTCATGATTCATGATTCAATTAATGATTCATAATTCATGATTCATGATTCGGTTCATAATTTATGATTCAATTCATGATTCATGATTCAATTAATGATTTATGATTTATGATTCATGATTTAATTCATGATTCATGATTCATGATTCAATTCATGATTCATGATTCGATTCATGATTCTTGATTCATGATTCATGATTCGATTAAATTCATGATTCATGATTGAATTCATGATTCATGATTCATGATTCTATTCATGATTCATGATTCAATTTATGATTCATGATTCATGATTCATGATTCATGATTCAATTCATGATTCATAATTCGATTCATGATTCTTGATTCATGATTCATGATTTGATTCATAATTCATGATTCATGATTCATGATTCAATTCATGATTCATAATACATGATTCGATTCATGATTCATGATTCAATTCATGATTCATGATTCATGATTCAAATTATGATTCATGATTCATGATTCTTGATTCAATTCATGATTCATGATTCAATTTATGATTCATAATTCATGATTCATGATTCAATTCATGATTTATAATTCATGATTCATGATTCTTGATTTAATTCATGATTCATGATTCAATTCATGATTCATAATTCATGATTCATGATTCGGTTCATGATTCATGATTCAATTCATGATTCATGATTCAATTCATGATTCGAATCCTAATACAATTCACGATTCAAATCCTGATTCAATTCATGATTCATGATTTGATTTATGATTCATGATTCATGATTCAATTCATGATTCATGATTCATGATTCATGATTCAATTCATGATTCATAATTCATGATTCATGATTCTTGATTCAATTCATGATTCATGATTCATGATTCATGATTGAATTCATGATTCATGATTCATGATTCGATTCATGATTCATGATTCAATTCATGATTCATGATTCATGATTCAATTCATGATTCATGATTCATGATTCATGATTCAATTCATAATTCATAATTCATGATTCATGATTCTTAGTTCAATTCATGATTCATGATTCAATTCATGATTCATAATTCATGATTCACGATTCAGTTCATGATTCATGATTCAATTCATGATTCATGATTCTATTCATGATTCGAATCCTGATTCAATTCTTGATTCGAATCCTGATTGAATTCATGATTCGAATCCTGATTCAATTCATGATTCATGATTCGATTTATGATTCATGATTCATGATTCATGATTCATGATTCATGATTCAATTCATGATTCATGATTCATGATTCATGATTCGATTCATGATTCATGATTCATGATTCGATTCATGATTCATGATTCATGATTCATGATTCCTGATTCGATTCATGATTCATGATTCATGATTGAATTCATAATTCATGTTTCATGATTCAATTCATGATTTATGATTCAATTAATGATTCAATTAATGATTCATGATTCATGATTCAATTAATGATTCATGATTCATGATTCAATTAATGATTCATGATTCATGATTTATTTCATGATTCATGATTCAAGATTCGATTCATGATTCATGATTCATGATTCAATTCATGATTCATGATTCATGATTCATGATTCAATTCATGATTCATGATTCATGATTCATGATTCAATTCATGATTCATGATTCATGATTCATGATTAAATTCATGATTCATGATTCTTGATTCAATTCATGATTCATGATTCAATTCATGATTCATAATTCATGATTCATGATTCAATTCATGATTCATGATTCATGATTCAATTCATGATTCATGATTCATGATTCAATTCATGATTCATGATTCATGATTCATGATTCATGATTCAATTCATGATTCATGATTCAATTCATGATTCATAATTCATGATTCATGATTCATGATTCATAATTCATGATTCATGATATATAATTCATGATTCATGATTCATGATTAATGATTCAATTCATGATTCATAATTCATGATTCATGATTCTTGATTCAATTCATGATTCATGATTCAATTAATGATTCATAATTCATGATTCATGATTCGGTTCATAATTCATGATTCAATTCATGATCCATGATTCAATTAATGATTTATGATTCATGATTCATGATTCAATTCATGATTCATGATTCATGATTCAATTCATGATTCATGATTCGATTCATGATTCTTGATTCATGATTCATGATTCGATTCAATTCATGATTGATGATTCAATTCATGATTCATGATTCATGATTCATGATTCTTGATTCAATTCATGATTCATGATTCAATTAATGATTCATAATTCATGATTCATGATTCGGTTCATAATTCATGATTCGATTTATGATTCATGATTCAATTCATGATTCATGATTCATGATTCAATTCATGATTCATGATTCATGATTCATGATTCGATTCATGATTCATGATTCATGATTCATGATTCATGATTGAATTCATGATTAATGATTCATGATTCATGATTGAATTCATAATTCATGATTCATGATTCGATTCATGATTCATGATTCAATTCATGATTCATGATTCAATTCATGATTCATGATTAATGATTCATGATTCAAGTCATGATTAATGATTCATGATTCATGATTGAATTCATAATTCATGATTCATGATTCGATTCATGATTCATGATTCAATTCATGATTTATGATTCAATTCATGATTCATGATTAATGATTCATGATTCAAGTCATGATTAATGATTCATGATTCATGATTGAATTCATAATTCATGATTCATGATTCGATTCATAATTCATGATTCGATTCATGATTCATGATTCAATTCATGATTCATGATTAATGATTCATGATTCAAGTCATGATTCATGTTTCAATTCATGATTCAATTAATGATTCATGATTCATGATTCAATTAATGATTCATGATTTAAGATTCAATTAATGATTCATGATTCCTTTCATGATTCATGATTCATGATTCAATTCATGATTTATGATTCAACTCATGATTCTTGATTCATGATTCATGATTCGATTCATGATTCATGATTCAATTCATGATTCATGATTCATGATTCATGATTCAATTCATGATTCATGATTCATGATTCATGATTCTTGAATTATGATTCATGATTCGATTCATGATTCATGATTCATGATTGAATTTATGATTCATGATTCATGATTCGAATTATGATTCATGATTCAATTCATAATTCATGATTCAATTCATGATTCATGATTCATGATTCTTGATTCAATTCATGATTCATGATTCAATTCATGATTCATAATTTATGATTCATGATTCAATTCATGATTCATGATTCAATTCATGATTCATGATTCATGATTCAATTCATGATTAATGATTCATGATTCAAGTCATGATTCATGTTTCAATTCATGATTCAATTAATGATTCATGATTCATGATTCAATTAATGATTCATGATTTAAGATTCAATTAATGATTCATGATTCCTTTCATGATTCATGATTCATGATTCAATTCATGATTCATGATTCAACTCATGATTCTTGATTCATGATTCATGATTCGATTCATGATTCATGATTCAATTCATGATTCATGATTCATGATTCATGATTCAATTCATGATTCATGATTCATGATTCATGATTCAAATCATGATTCTTGAATTATGATTCATGATTCGATTCATGATTCATGATTCATGATTGAATTTATGATTCATGATTCATGATTCGAATTATGATTCATGATTCAATTCATAATTCATGATTCAATTCATGATTCATGATTCATGATTCTTGATTCAATTCATGATTCATGATTCAATTCATGATTCATAATTCATGATTCATGATTCAATTCATGATTCATTATTCAATTCATGATTCATGATTCATGATTCAATTCATGATTCATGATTCATGATTCAATTAATGATTCATGATTCAACTCATGATTCTTGATTCATGATTCATTATTCGATTCATGATTCATGATTCATGATTCAATTCATGATTCATGATTCATGATTCAATTCATGATTCATGATTCAAATCATGATTCATGATTCGATTCATGATTCTTGAATTATGATTCATGATTCGATTCATGATTCATGATTCATGATTCAATTCATGATTCATGATTCAATTCATGATTCATGATTCAAACCATGATTCATGATTCGATTCATGATTCTTGAATTATGATTCGTGATTCGATTCATGATTCATGATTCAATTCATGATTCATGATTCATGATTCAATTCATGATTCATGATTCATAATTCAATTCATGATTCATGATTCATGATTCTTGATTCAATTCATGATTCATGATTCAATTCATGATTCATGATTCAATTCATGATTCATGATTCATGATTCAATTCATGATTCATGATTCATGATTCAATTCATGATTCATGATTCATAATTCACGATTCATGATTCATAATTCATGATTCATGATTCATAATTCATGATTCATGATTCAAATCATGATTCATGATTCATAATTCATGATTCTTGAATTATGATTCATGATTCTTAATTCATGATTCATGATTCACGATTAATGAATCAATTCATGATTCATAATTCATGATTCATGATTCTTGATTCATTTCATGATTCATGATTCAATTAATGATTCATAATTAATGATTCATGATTCGGTTCATAATTCATGATTCAATTCATGATTCATGATTCAATTCATGATTCATGATTCATGATTCAATTAATGATTCATGATTCATGATTCATGATTCATTTCATGATTCATGATTCATGATTCAATTCATGATTCATGATTCAACTCATGATTCTTGATTCATGATTCATTATTCGATTCATGATTCATGATTCAATTCATGATTCATGATTCATGATTCATGATTCAATTCATGATTCATGATTCAAATCATGATTCATGATTCGATTCATGAATTATGATTCATGATTCGATTCATGATTCATGATTCATGATTGAATTCATGATTCATGATTCATGATTCGATTCATGATTCATGATTCAATTCATGATTCATGATTCATGATTCAATTCATGATTCATGATTCATAATTCAATTCATGATTCATGATTCATGATTCTTGATTCAATTCATGATTCATGATTCAATTCATGATTCATAATTCATGATTCATGATTCAATTCATGATTCATGATTCAATTCATGATTCATGATTCAATTCATGATTCATGATTCAATTCATGATTCATGGTTCAATTCATGATTCATAATTCATGATTCATGATTTAAATCATGATTCATGATTCATAATTCATGATTCTTGAATTATGATTCATGATTCATAATTCATGATTCATGATTCACGATTAATGAATCAATTCATGATTCATAATTCATGATTCATGATTCTTGATTCATTTCATGATTCATGATTCAATTAATGATTCATAATTCATGATTCATGATTCGGTTCATAATTCATGATTCAATTCATGATTCATGATTCATGATTCAATTCATGATTCATGATTCAATTAATGATTCATGATTCATGATTCATGATTCATTTCATGATTCATGATTCATGATTCAATTCATGATTCATGATTCAACTCATGATTCTTGATTCATGATTCATTATTCGATTCATGATTCATGATTCAATTCATGATTCATGATTTATGATTCATGATTCAATTCATGATTCATGATTCAAATCATGATTCATGATTCGATTCATGATTCTTGAATTATGATTCATGATTCGATTCATGATTCATGATTCATGATTGAATTCATGATTCATGATTCATGATTCGATTCATGATTCATGATTCAATTCATGATTCATGATTCATGATTCAATTCATGATTCATGATTCATAATTCAATTCATGATTCATGATTCATGATTCTTGATTCAATTCATGATTCATGATTCAATTCATGATTCATAATTCATGATTCATGATTCAATTCATGATTCATGATTCAATTCATGATTCATGATTCAATTCATGATTCATGATTCAATTCATGATTCATGATTCATGGTTCAATTCATGATTCATGATTCAATTCATGATTCATGATTCAATTCATGATTCATGATTCATGATTCAATTCATGATTCATGATTCATGGTTCAATTCATGATTCATGATTCATAATTCACGATTCATGATTCATAATTCATGATTCATGATTCACGATTAATGAATCAATTCATGATTCATGATTCATGATTCATGATTCTTTATTCAATTCATGATTCATGATTCAATTCATGATTCATAATTCATGATTCATGATTCAATTCATGATTCATGATTCAATTCATGATTCATGATTCATGATTCAATTCATGATTCATGATTCATGATTCAATTAATGATTCATGATTCATGATTCATGATTCATTTCATGATTCATGATTCATGATTCAATTCATGATTCATGATTCAACTCATGATTCTTGATTCATGATTCATTATTCGATTCATGATTCATGATTCATGATTCAATTCATGATTCATGATTCAAATCATGATTCATGATTCGATTCATGATTCTTGAATTATGATTCATGATTCGATTCATGATTCATGATTCATGATTGAATTCATGATTCATGATTCATGATTCGATTCATGATTCATGATTCAATTCATGATTCATGATTCATGATTCAATTCATGATTCATGATTCATAATTCAATTCATGATTCATGATTCATGATTCTTGATTCAATTCATGATTCATGATTCAATTCATGATTCATAATTCATGATTCATGATTCAATTCATGATTCATGATTCAATTCATGATTCATGATTCAATTCATGATTCATGATTCATGATTCAATTCATGATTCATGATTCATGATTCAATTCATGATGCATGATTCATAATTCACGATTCATGATTCATGATTCATAATTCATGATTCATGATTCATAATTCATGATTCATGATTCAAATCATGATTCATGATTCAAATCATGATTCTTGAATTATGATTCATGATTCATAATTCATGATTCATGATTCACGATTAATGAATCAATTCATGATTCATGATTCAATTAATGATTCATAATTCATGATTCATGATTCAGTTCATAATTCATGATTCAATTCATGATTCATGATTCATGATTCAATTCATGATTCATGATTCATAATTCATGATTCATGATTCATAATTCATGATTCATGATTCATGATTCATGATTCATAATTCATGATTCATGATTCATGATTAATGATTCAATTCATGATTCATAATTCATGATTCATGATTCTTGATTCATTTCATGATTCATGATTCAATTAATGATTCATAACTCATGATTCATGATTCGGTTCATAATTCATGATTCAATTCATGATTCATGATTCAATTAATGATTTATGATTCATGATTCATGATTCAATTCATGTTTCATGATTCATGATTCAAATTATGATTTATGATTCGATTCATGATTCTTGATTCATGATTCATGATTCGATTCAATTCATGATTCATGATTGAATTCATGATTCATGATTCATGATTCGATTCATGATTCATGATTCAATTCATGATTCATGATTCATAATTCATGATTCATGATTCAATTCATGATTCATAATTCGATTCATGATTCCTGATTCATGATTTGATTCATAATTCATGATTCATGATTCAATTCATGATTCATGATTCAATTCATGATTCATAATACATGATTCGATTCATGATTCATGATTCAATTCATGATTCATGATTCATGATTCAAATTATGATTCATGATTCATGATTCTTGATTCAATTCATGATTCATGATTCAATTCATGATTCATAATTCATGATTCATGATTCATGATTCAATTCATGATTTATAATTCATGATTCATGATTCTTGATTTAATTCATGATTCATTATTCAATTCATGATTCATAATTTATGATTCATGATTCGGTTCATGATTCATGATTCAATTCATGATTCATGATTCAATTCATGATTCGAATCCTGATACAATTCATGATTCAAATCCTGATACAATTCATGATTCAAATCCTGATTCAATTCATGATTCATGATTCAATTCATGATTCATGATTCATGATTCATGATTCAATTCATGATTCATAATTCATGATTCATGATTCTTGATTCAATTCATGATTCATGATTCATGATTCATGATTCGATTCATGATTTATGATTCATGATTCAATTCATGATTCATGATTCATGATTCAATTCATGATTTATGATTCGATTCATGATTCAATTCATGATTCATGATTCATGATTCATGATTTAATTCATGATTCATAATTCATGATTCATAATTCTTGATTCAATTCATGATTCATGATTCAATTCATGATTCATAATTCATGATTCATGATTCGGTTCATGATTCATGATTCAATTCATGATTCATGATTCAATTCATGATTCGAATCCTGATACAATTCACAATTCAAATCCTGATTCAATTCATGATTCATGATTTGATTTATGATTCATGATTCATGATTCAATTCATGATTCATGATTCATGATTCAATTCATGATTCATAATTCATGATTCATGATTTTTGATTCAAATCATGATTCATGATTCATGATTCATGATTGAATTCATGATTCATGATTCGATTCATGATTCATGATTCAATTCATGATTCATGATTCATGATTCAATTCATGATTCATGATTCATGATTCATTTCATGATTCATGATTCATGATTCAATTCATGATTCATGATTCAACTCATGATTCATGATTCGATTCATGATTCATGATTCATGATTCAATTCATGATTCATGATTCATGATTCATTATTCAATTCATGATTCATGATTCAAATCATGATTCCTGATTCGATTCATGATTCTTGAATTATGATTCATGATTCGATTCATGATTCATGATTGAATTCATGATTCATGATTCATGATTCGATTCATGATTCATGATTCAATTCATGATTCATGATTCATGATTCTTGATTCAATTCATGATTCATGATTCAATTCATGATTCATAATTCATGATTCATGATTCAATTCATGATTCATGATTCAATTCATGATTCATGATTCATGATTCAATTCATGATTCATGATTCATGATTCAATTCATGATTCATGATTCATAATTCATGATTCATGATTCATGATTCATAATTCATGATTCATGATTCATGATTCATAATTCATGATTCATGATTCATGATTAATGATTCAATTCATGATTCATAATTCATGATTCTTGATTCATTTCATGATTCATGATTCAATTAATGATTCATAGTTCATGATTCATGATTCGGTTCATAATTCATGATTCAATTCATGATTCATGATTCAATTGATGATTTATGATTCATGATTCAATTCATGATTCATGATTCGATTCATAATTCTTGATTCATGATTCATGATTCGATTCAATTCATGATTCATGATTGAATTCATGATTCATGATTCGATTCATGATTCATGATTCAATTCATGATTCATGATTCATGATTCATGATTCTTGATTCAATTCATGATTCATGATTCAATTCATGATTCATAATTCATGATTCATGATTCATGATTCAATTCATGATTTCTAATTCATGATTCATGATTCTTGATTTAATTCATGATTCACGATTCAATTCATGATTCATAATTCATGATTCATGATTTGGTTCATGATTCATGATTCAATTCATGATTCATGATTCAATTCATGATTCGAATCCTGATACAATTCATGATTCAAATCCTGATTCAATTCATGATTCATGATTTGATTTATGATTCATGATTCATGATTCAATTCATGATTCATGATTCATGATTCATGATTCAATTCATGATATATAATTCATGATTCATGATTCTTGATTCAATTCATGATTTATGATTCGATACATTATTCAATTCATGATTCATGATTCAATTCATGATTCATGATTCATGATTCATGATTCAATTCATGATTCATAATTCATGATTCATAATTCTTAAATCAATTCATGATTCATGATTCATGATTCATGATTCGATTCATGATTTATGATCCATGATTCAATTCATGATTCATGATTCATGATTCATGATTCAATTCATGATTTATGATTCGATTCATGATTGCTAATTCATGATTCATGATTCAAATCATGATTCTTGATTCATGATTCGATTGATAAATCATGATTCATGATTGAATTCATGATTCATGATTCATGATTCATGATTCAATTCATAATTCATGATTCGATTCATGATTCATGATTCAATTTATGATTCATGATTCAATTTATGATTCATAATTCCTGATTCAATTCATGATTCATGATTCAATTCATGATTCATGATTCGGTTCATGATTCATGATTCAATTTCATGATTCATGATTAAATTCATGATTCATAATTCATGATTCATGATTTGGTTCATGATTCATGATTCAATTCATGATTCATAATTAAATTCATGATTCGAATCCTGATTCAATTCATGATTCATGATTCGATTTATGATTCATGATTCAATTCATGATTCATGATTCATAATTCATGATTCAATTCATGATTCATGATTCATGATTCATGATTCTTGATTCAATTCATAATTCATGATTCATGATTCATGATTCGATTCATGATTTATGATTCATGATTCAATTCATGATTCATGATTCTTGATTCAATTCATGATTCATGATTCAATTAATGATTCATAATTCATGATTCATGATTCGGTTCATAATTCATGATTCAATTCATGATTCATGATTCAATTAATGATTTATGATTCATGATTCATGATTCAATTCCATGATTCATGATTCAATTAATGATTCATGATTCGATTCATGATTCTTGATTCATGATTCATGATTCTTGATTCAATTCATGATTCATGATTCAATTAATGATTCATAATTCATAATTCATGATTCGGTTCATAATTCATGATTCGATTTATGATTCATGATTCATGATTCAATTCATGATTCATGATTCATGATTCGATTCATGATTCATGATTCAATTCATGATTCATCATTCATGATTCAATTCATGATTCATGATTCAAATCATGATTCATGATTCGATTAATGATGCTTGAATTATGATTCATGATTCGATTCATGATTAATGATTCATGATTGAATTCATGATTCATGATTCATGATTCGATTCATGATTCATGATTCAATTCATGATTCATGATTCATGATTTCAATTCATGATTCATGATTCGTGATTCTTGATTCAATTCATGATTCATGATTCAATTCATGATTCATAATTCATGATTCATGATTCAATTCATGATTCATGATTCATGATTCAATTCATGATTCATGATTCAATTCATGATTCATGATTCATGATTCAATTCATGATTCATGATTCGTGATTCTTGATTCAATTCATGATTCATGATTCAATTCATGATTCATAATTCATGATTCATGATTCAATTCATGATTCATA